>NC_136489.1:27448014-27513014 GCF_053919585.1 Euprymna scolopes | reverse complement strand
AAGTCCGCGTTATCTTCATTGTAAGATAGTTTTTTTCTTTTAAGAATACCTTTGTTAATTTATGCAATTCCATTAAATTAATTCAAAATGCCGCAAAATACATTAGAGAGTCATACACTTCACTTCCTGCTTCTTTAAGTACACCTGAGGTAAAACTATTCCGTAAAAGACTATAACGTCATTGACTAATTTAGCAAATGTGAACACGTGCACATTCATAGAAATCATGTTCAAAATGTCTTCCAGGTGTGGTAGAGATTTTTGTAATTACCGATCGATGAGAAATTGCAAATTCGAAGCCTTGGCATTTTCCTTTTGCTCTAGTAATTTCCTGTATCCACGAATCTCTTCTTCCATATTTTATGTTGATAAATTTGCTCATGGCGATTTAAAGTTTAAATTGATTAAATTTTAATTTTTATTCAGAACAATTTCATAAAATAGAGTTTCATACTTAATCTCTCCTAGTAATAAACTAAATATTAAGTCTTCTGAGTAAAAATATATAATAAATCGGAATAAAGAATATTTTGCTATTTTGTCTAGAAGTCGTTGAGATAATCATAGGTAATTTTGATTGGTTCAATTCTTCGTATAACTCTTCTCATCAACCATATTGTACATCTGTCGTGATAGTCTATGTAACACATATTTATTTCAACATTCCGTCTCGTCTTCTAAAAAGGAATTCATGCAATATTTACTTCATTACATAACGCTTTTGATGTTTGTTCTCTCAACGATGACTGTGTAACGAGCATAAATAATTTAGAAATATAGTTTATTTATATAATTGTTTTCTTTTTTTGTTTTACGGCATATTAACCCTTTTCAGGTTATACCAAATCCAAAGATATCGCAGAAAAAATTGTTAATAGAATATATTTTTTGTTTTCAAGTCAGTTTCTATCCAACCCATAGTTGGGACTCTAACACTTAGTACCATTCAGGGTCAGAGTGGACCTGGAAGCAATGGCAATAAAGAGGTGGTTCCACACTCCCCAAAACCGGCAAGCTGGGACCTCACCCCTGGATATAGTTTAAGGGCATATCTAGGACAGTTTATTTATACCGGTACTTTTATTTTACATAAGAGCACCTGACGAGGTGTACCTGTTGCACTGACTGAATAATTAAGAGTGATGACTCCAAAAATTATAAATTCCGAATCCTACACATTTTAGTAAAAATATGCAACAAATTTGAAGTGAATAAGTTTCTTAATGTCACTTTTCTATTTAATATATTTGTTGCACAATGTGGTTAAGAGTAAAACACCGTCAATCAAAGATATGTCATTTCTTTCTAGAGATCATATGTGTTTTTTTCCTGAGATGTAACACACTATGAAACTACTTTTTCTTACCTCCTTATGAAGTATATCCATTCATGTGAAATCTTTTTATTATTTTTCGTTTGCCTCCTGTTCCCCTTACCTCACCCTTTTTTAACCAAGTAAGATCTTTGACTTACTTGTAGTTTCATTAAATACTTTAAATGCAAAATCCGATCCTGCATTTTGCTAATTCCTGCCCTCTGATGAGAAGGAGAGTATTTCCTCGAACCCCCGCGGATTAAGGACTATCCACTTATCTTGTGCTTCCTTTTTTAAAATTAAATATGTTTTTTACTCTTTTTCAAGATGTCTTTTAACATATTTTATTAATCATTTGTTCATATATATATATATATATATATATATATATATATATATATATATATATATATATATATTACACACACATATACAAACCGACGGTCCTAATGATCTGTCTCAACTAACAACTTTCTGTACACTATATATATATATATATATATATATATATGTATATATATATATATATATATATATATATATATATATATATATATATATATATATATATATATATATATATATGGCTATGGCTACTGCCCTCTTTTCCCATGCCTTATCAACTGCATGGTATATATGCCCAGGGATTGCAGTTAGGATATTTGCAGCAGAACAGGCTTCGCTAAATAAATATTGATGGCCCGTAAAAAAGTTTAGTTACTGTGAGCTGGTTGACTAAAGCTTCATGAATTATAGACTCAAATATTTTGGCCAAAAGAGTAGAGACGCTAATAGGGCCATAATTTAATGGGTCAGTTATTTCGTATAAACTCTTGTAAACTGGTACCGCAAAGTAGTTACCTAACAGTCAGCAACGCAAGATTCTTAAAGGCCATCGTGGAAGAGGTTGAAGTGAATTGGAGCAACTAAACGGAACGTGATTAAATAGTACACTCGGGATGAAATCAGGTACACATGCTTTTGTGGGGTCTAGGTTCTTATGATATTATGTTGTTAGGAAAGAGTGTTTTTTTAGAAAATCAACTGTGGTTTCTGTCCATAAAGGAAATACTGGGAGGGAGAGAGAGAGAGAGAGAGAGAGAGAGAGAGAGAGAGAGAGAGAGAGAGAGAGAGAGAGAGAGAGAGAGAGAGTGGCTTGCTGGGGTCTGGGCTAAGTTTGAGGTAAACTGACGAGCAAGCGTGTAAACTTTCTCTGTTGCCGTGCAAACATCCTTATTATTGTTCCATAGAGCGGGAATTGTGGATTTCCCATTATTTACTTAACCGTTGTAAATTTTACAGAAATTGCAAGTTCCTAATTTCTGTGCTTCAATACGTTTTTTCGTGATTCCGATATATTCTCCTCTAGCTGTCGGTGCTTCTTTCTGACAATTATTTTTAGCTTCTATAAACTTTTTCGGTTAGTACTGGACATATGCCGAGTAAATATCCAGTATGCATGCTGCCTATGAGCAAATGAGTCTGCGCAGGAAATAAACCATTGGGGAATGGGTGTTTTCAAGACAAATTCTGTGTGGAAATATGTGCTGCTTTGAATCATTTGGCATTGTTCTCCAGGAAGATAACATATATTTTCTCATGAGGTACTTAATAGCAGCCTTATTGTAGTATCTTGTTTTATTGAGAAATAATACTTTAACTTATGGCCGAGTGTTTAAAATGATGTCTATTTTTTATCATAGTATGATCATGTTTTTGGAAAAAAATATTAATGTTTGTAGTTTTCAAAACTATAAACGGGAGCAAACGTATACATCTATGTTATGTTCAAGCTTCATGTAATTAAAGAATTAGATAAACACTTAAGAAAACTAAACAACTTTATAGCATTACTATATAAATCGTAATATAAAATTTACTGTTGAAATATCAGGATCATTATGGTCAGAATTTCGTATAATAAGTCGCTTTAACTCATTTTTCTCATGAATGCTTGTCTTAATATCGGAATCTTCAGAACATCCCAGTATAAATTGAAATAAACAATTAAGTGGAGTAATACTCTCTTCCGGCAATATAACATTTATTCTTCGAACGAAATGCTTTAATATTGTTTCCTAAAAAATTAAATATGCGGATTTTGCTAAACATCATTTCACCATCCTTTATTCTATTTTTAATGCATTACCTTATTTGTATTTGGGTAATTCTGTCTTTTATTGGAAACTACTTAAGAATAACTCGTTTTACACATTTTTTTCATAACAAAACCATTGCTGCACTAATTGGCCATAGGACATCACTACTGCATTAATTATATACTATTTAATGCGATCATCCAAATGGTGTATTACTAAAATCAAAGATCGTATCTATATAATTCTCTAAACCTGTACAGAATAACCATTACACACTTGAATTTACACATTATGTGCAAAATACTTCTTAAACTTTGACAATTCACGAAATATTGGAGTTTCCACTCTTCAATATGAGATTAAAACGATTTCTACATGAGAAAAATAAATATAAAATGTAATATAATTATATTACATTAGTCTTACACTTAAATAAATATTCGTATTACGTGTGCATATGTAACGTAAATATAGATAAATTAGCTTCCAAATAAAGATATATAAATGTTGACACGTTACGAATTTCAAATATACCGATAAACAATTACTTATTATGAATAGAAAATACGTTATTTTGGCACCAATATTTTGTGTATATCCCGAATACAATTTTATTTCCTTTTTTTTTAGATCACGTAACGATTGTGCATTGTGTCAGCAGAGTTCATCAAAGCATCAATTTGGATATAGTAACAAAGGGAATGCACTGAGCCGCACGACATACGAAATATAGAAACATAATGAAAGTCCATACCCGTTTCCTCAAATCATTCCAAATAAAAAAAATAGGGAATTATATATCAACGTGCTCAATATGTCGATCGTGATCCACCTGTCTATCTCAAAAGTACTGTGGATCGATTGCACGGCATTAAATACAAAATTGTATGTTTCGTTTCTTTGCGTATTTTCGTTAGTTTCCTTCTAACATTTTATATAAATAGACAAAACGAAACGAATTAATTCTTTTTGTGTTCGTTTGGTCTATTGAAACATATACTAGAAAATTTATATTGAAACATAGACAAAAAGGTTAGTTGTTGTTATCACATGATGCATGGCAATCTTGAATCAATTTTAAAAGGAATTTATTTATTTTAATTCGCAAATTGATAGGGGAAAATTTCACATTCGGAAATAAAACAATGGATCAAAACAAAATGAAACGAAATCCGTTCGGATTCGTTCGAATATAAAAAAAAGTATTATATATTTTTAAAACGGGCGAAACAAAACGGAATAAAACGAATGCGACACTTATATAAAGGTAGGTGCTTTTTCAAAATCCGTTTTTTAAATTCGTCATTCGGTTCACGTGGTTGGTATGTCTTGTGAATCTTACCATTTCTACTAAAGAGGTAATTGCAATTGCACAAAGCAGTACGCGATATCTTACCTAGTAGGTAGGTATCTGATTTATTTTTCTTTAATTAAAGATTTCAAAAATTACCGGAGTAATTCTATCAGATAATGTGTTAAAACCGTACTATTTTTTTACGGAAAATGAGGTTGACTTTTTTTTCTCACTATATTATTTTTCTAAGTGTGTTTCCTTATCTGAATCGCTATACCGAAAAGATGAAATGAGCTGTGGCATATCAGAGTATCCACACAAATTATGATCCTTAATTTCCATTAAAAAGCAAGATGAGAAAAATAATTATAAAGAACTCAAATGCCAGATGTCTGGACTGCAGTCGTTTTTAAACAGTTAACTTCTAATGCAGCAACCGAAGCGTCGTTTGTGGTGATTCATTTAATCATTAAGAAATGATAAAATACTAATTTGTTTTAGTTGTCGAGTCTTTGTTTAAAGATTTTTAAAATGAAACAGAAAGATGAGAGCTATCAAGCTATTAAGAATTACAATGGCTAAACGAAACCATGACTCATGAGTTGAGGAAGGCACTTTGGAAACCCATTTCCGAATATAATCACTTCCGTGTCTTATAGAATACGTCTTCCGATGTCTGTAACACAGTCAAATTCTGAATTCGGGCGGTGCTTACAAAGATTAGCACAGAAAAGGAGTTGTTTATATGCTACTCATAAAAGACCACACGCAAGGAGAAGTTATATTTGTCATAAAAAATAAATTGAGGATACTCAGATCCAAGTGTACAAAATAGTGTATTTTACCAGTGACCGAAGGCCTGCTATGGTTGGTCTCCTAACTTGGTTTATTTACAAGTGCAGGGAGGACGATTATTAACTTCTTTTATTGTCATTGTATAACACACCAATAAGACTTATGCCTAACTAATAATTATTATAGAAGAAATCATTGATGTGGTAAGTAATATCGCTGTTTTATTTGCGCAAATCTGTTAAACTTGTATTATTTTAACCACTGAATTACACTCATGATTATCACGCTGAATGCTTGTTGACCACGCATATAAAAGTGTATAGCCAAGGAGAATTTACACAAATCTATGGAAATATCTCTCTGATTACCAAGATTTTCTTCCCAGAAACAAAAAGTATAGAATATACCAAACTAAGTGGGTTTTAGACTTAGCATTTTAAACTGACCTGACAAAAATGTTAGCTAACCTTAATCTATAGTTGTATAGTTCCTAATCTATAGTTGTATAGTTCCTGGAAGGTCTCATAAATGTGTAATCATAGACCAGAAGTGTATGTTAATTATTGGGTCAGAGAAGGTTTCCCTGCTTGATGACTCATTCAAATATCGTTGTGAACTGCGTGTACGTGTTTTTTTGTTTCCTTGGTGATAATACTATTTTTAATGTTTATATAGAAGAAAGCATTTTCGTTATTGTCACCTAATTTACACACATAATTTCATATAGGTATATGAAATTGGGTTAATATTTAAACAGGGACACACGAGAATAGTGATTCAATATACGTAGGGAGATTATAAAATATTAATTTTTGTAGTAAACTCTTAAAATATCTAATTTTACAATAATAAAATGATTCCCTTAGAACTCAGTGATCACATATTCACTTTCATCGATTCGCATCGTTTCATAATTTCAGCTTTTATTATGCATGTTTTAATATTGCATCTTTAAGAATTTATAGAACGCTTTTACAAAACAACTTTTAATGTATTTATTATTTAATTGTAAATATATAAGTGTTCATGTAGAGTAAAAGAATATATGACCTATTCCAAAATAAATATATCCACTTTTAATTTAAAATTATCAGGATCGGCGTAAGATGTAACATAAACATCTCTTTAAAAAATAGAACTTTAATGGGTCAGAAAAAATTGAAACATTATCGAAATAAAATAAAACTTCTGAAAGTGCTTTCATTTTATTAACATAGGGCTCATACTTTCGGCATTTTCTTTTAGACCTGAAGGTCCAGATACATCAGGTAAACCCGATTTATGCAAGCACATTTATGATTTTGTGGTAACCTGTAAACTCCCTGACGTATTATGCGATCAAATTCGGCTCTCATTCGAAATCATTTATTTATGATTCATGAAATATTTGACACTTACGTTTCTAAAGAGAAATCGTAAAGGAATTTCTAAAAGCAAAGTTATCTCAATGCCGTTTCTTTTCATGCATAATAAAGAGCATGGGATAATATTGAATAAATATATTCCTTGAATTAATACGTATCAAAAAATTTAAGCTCAAATATATGAGTTATTTATGCTTAATTTGGTGTCTTACATTTCAATATTTTATCAAATGCCTTCCCGAATATTGTTTCGCTGGCTGCTAGGAACGTGCTGCCGTTGTACCAGTATTATTTAATTCTTGATAAAGACCTGAATAATTTAAGTAAGCCTCGAATGACACCTGCTTTCTTGACTAAGTGTTTTGAGTTACTAATAAATCAAACAGTAATGTAATTTTTCATTAAGGCTAAATAACTTTTCGGCCGATACCATGAGTAAAGACAACATACGCACGGAAGACATATATATATATATATATATATATATATATATATATATATATATATATATATATATATATATATATGTGTGTGTGTGTGCATATCTATATATATATACATATATGCATATATACATATATATATACGTATAAACATACACACGTATATATATTATATGGAAAAATGCGCGCATGAAAAGTAATATTCTTAAGATCTTATTAAACATGGAAAAGTAAAGGACAAGAAATTCAACCTGGAAAAGTAAAGAACAAGATATTCTAGTAAAGTAAAAAATAAGAATTTTTTAGACTTAAAATATTGCAGCTAAAAATACAATTATAATATTGATAAATATTTTATTTATTATTTGCATATGTTGTTGTTTATTGTTGAGTTAGAAAGGGTGTCAGTCGCTGGATTGAACTTATTTCACCCCTATTATTTGCATATATTTATGTAGTGAAAATTGTTTCAATATAATTAATTTCATTAGTTAGTTAGTTAGTAGATGGAATTAATAATTTTATAATTTACATAAAAATTAATAATTTTATTATATCATTAGTAGGATCATTTAATTATTTCTAATTTCTAATTGTATATCAATCTTAAGTCATTGAAAATAGTAGACATCGCCTGTATATTGACGTATCTCAATTATAGGAAATATTCCACAAAATAGCCACATATAATATTTTTCAATTAAAAAAATGGAACAATTGATAGAAAAAGACAAACTTTTCAGCTAGTGAAATGCGTACTGTACAAAAAATGCAAACAAAATTAAATATTAGGCAAAATATAAAACATTCAACAAACACATCTGGACGCTGACACATTTGCAATCTTAGAGATTTTCATATAGTATATCATACTATATATTGATTATCGTAGAATATCATATAAGCTTAGGTAAATATGTAAGAAAAAATCGGAAAATTAGTTTTCATAAAAAATGTTATCAAACAAAAACGGATGGGAAAATTAAATCTGATAATAATTACTATTTATTAACAAGAAATACACAACCTTATAAAATATAATGAATTGATTTAATAAAAGAATAAAATAAAATAGATAAGTAAATATATAAATTTCAATAGACACTAAATCTTAAAAAAAACTATAAAAATAGTAAGTGGCACATTGATTCCTACAATTATAATAGAAAATGTATTGCCACGTTCCCAATATCTTATTAACAATTGTTCTACATAGCAAATATTAAACAATTATCAAATAAAAATGAGAATGATGTTCATAGGAATTCATAACAAGTTCTCATAAAATTTCAAGCATTTAAATAAATAAATATATATTTGCATACCTCTGAATAGATATATGAACATATATATTTGTACCAGAGCAAATAGTTAATAAAACATGTTAAAAACACTTTAATAATATATTTAATCTGAAAAGAATACACTTAATAAATGGATAGTTTCGTAGAAATGATTTCCTTCTCATCAGAGGGTAAGAATTAGCAAAATGCGGGATCGAATTTTACATACAAAAGTATTTGATGAAACGGCAAGTAAGTTAAAGATCTTACTTGATAACAAGAAAGTTAACGTAATTTGAATTCGCACACGTAACATCCAAGGCACTCACGTGATTAGAGGGCAGTCCAACATATTCCAAAAGGCCGAAATCCGCGAAAGTATTCACAAATATGTCCAAAGAAAAAGGGGAAAAGTTTCAATAATATTAATAAAATAAAATAAAATATGCGGTTGACACGGTTTCCGAGAAAAAGTGTAATTCTTTTTATAAGCTCTATCTCCTATTTGGTTTTTCGAGCTTTTACATGTGGCTGAGATTACTTCATAAATATTAATTCTTTAATATTTATTTTACCATCTTAGATCATTTTGGTAAATGTAATTGTAATTTTTATTATTATATATATATATATATACATATATATAAATATATATATATGTGTATATATATCTATATATATCTATATCTCTCTCTCTCTCTCTCTCTATATATATATATATATATATATATATATATATATATATATATATATATATATATATACAGAGTTGCACTTAAAGATGTTCCGCATTGTCATCTAAAAAATGCAATTAACTGTTTAAAAAACCTACACCTAATTTTATTCGGCTTCTATTTTCCTATAATTTTACTAGTTCATATTTTACATCTAATTAAGTATATTAGTGCTCACCGCAACGATTTAAAAAAATTAACATCAAATCGAGAAGGAAGGATGTTACTCTGCAGCAACAAATTTCTATGTGTATATGTATGTATATATGTATGTGTGTTAGTATGCATTAAAAAAAGTTAGGATTTTTTTCTTTTTCTTTTTTAAAAAGAATAATGTACATTTAATATTTACACATCTCAACCTAACGACTTTTATTCTATAAATAGATAGGAACACGTGACCAATTTATCTGGAAATAGAAATCTTCTTACGCTGTAGACAGACATAATATGGCACTTGGCAAAATGATGCTGGACCATTCTGGCAAACGGACGTTAATTATTTTTAAAATGCATCCTAAATGTTTTTCATGTTACCTTGTTTAAAATGTTGTTCTTGTTTTATTAATTTATTTATTGGTATCTACTTTACTTTCTTGTTCGTCAGCCCCACATGCTACACAGTAAACTAGCGATAAAAACAAAATAAATTGCCGGAAATTATTTCCTCTATCAGAGTTGATAAAGTTAGGACTTTATTAAAGTAATATACTTAATATGTACTTTTACTGCAAGCTTGCATATATTGACAATGCTTGCTTGCATATATTGACAATGCTTGCTTCCTGGCTAGCCAATAAAACCATCTAATATAGTTAGTCTTATTTTCTATTATATTCGAAATATAATACAATGACATTAGCAAACTCGAGATTGATAACGACAAACTTCCACCCAATAATATGGGAGGAAAGATTATCATCAAAAGTGTCCTGAATTGATGATTTAGCTCCGGACTTACTATTAGATATAAAAATTCACTTGTACCCATTCCTCTCCTCTCCTTCTTTTTTAAGTGGAGAGTAGATAATACAGTGGATGTGTTATCGGCAGCTACAGTAATTCTCGCTTCTCCTTTTTTGTCCCTACGTCCTCATTCAATGAGTGATTTTTGTGAGAAAGGGTGAAGAAAAAGCTGCTTAAAGGTCGAAAGTACTTGGTGACCAGTAGTTTGAGATGTTGGAAATTGTTCTGTCTCTATGGCTGTCCTTGTGGCCATGTCACGAGTAAGGGTGCTGGAGGTGAACGTTTTGTCTGGACTGAGGTTGTCCGCCTGAAAGTCAGGGGCCCGAACCTTGGATTAACCACTAAGGAGGCTGTCATATCAACAGGCGCAAAGTACTGGGACTGCTGTATTGCCATATGGTGAGTGGATGTGGACCGTGCAGTCTCTGATGCGGCCTCTCGATGCCATACTAGCGGGTAATTGTCAAGGCTTTACCTTTTCGTGTGCTACAAAAAACTTCCCGTCTTTTTCTGTTTTCCTTTCGCTCTCTGTACTGCTCTAACCAAATATGCCGAACTGTTCCACTAATCCCAAAATCTCAACATGAAATATCTCCAGAAGAACTCGAAAAAACCTAGATCCCTATCTTCCAACGTATGTATGTATGTGTATGTGTGTATGTTATGTATGATGTATGTGTGTATAATCTGTAGTTTGTAGGTATGGGTGTATATATGGGTGTACGTGGTTAGGTATTATGTGCAGTTGTGAGCATGTGTATATATGGGTATATATGTGTATATTCGTGTATGTATAGGTATATGTATATATACCAATGACTGTATTTAGTGCCCTGTCTGCTTGTGCATGTGAACTCATTTTCGGGCTCATGGAGCTTTAGTGTCTGACGGGCGTGGCACTCGTCTGAAAACACGTTACAGTAAAAAATAGAAATAAAAAGAAAACCAACTAAATTACATGTTCAGCACAACATTTAGAATTCAATGCAAGATTTCCTATAATTGATGAGTACTAATTTAATAAAAACACACTTTACATTCTTGGACGTACTTAGTTTTATATATAATTTGGTGTGTTTATTATCGAAATGTAAGATTATTAGTTAAAGATGTTATCAAATAAAAATGGGTGTGCGTTTGTATGTATCTCTGTATATATACATATATATACATATGTGTTTATATATGTATGTATCTCTGTATATATACATATATATACACGCATACACCCCCACACACACGTATATATATATATATATATATATATATATATATATATATATATATATATATATATATATATATATATACACTGAGATACACGTTGATCTAATTGCAGTTAAACCAGTTGATGGGACTCTGATTATGCTCGTCGAACACCTGAACACTAAAAAAATATTAAAGTGAGAATATCACTGGAATAGAATGATTTGAATAAAAATTAAGCCTCCTTGCTTTCACAGCAAAGACAGTCCGTCTGTTTGCTGCTGAGGTATGGAGTCTTACAAATGCACTGAAGAAAAGACTGGATGTTTCTTACACACAGATGTTAAGGATCGCCCTCAATATACCCAGCAGAAACCACGCAGCAGACGAACAGATTTATGGAGACATATCACCAATGTTCCTGAGAGTTAAGCAGATAAGCATGAGAGGAGTCGTCAAGTTCATGAGACATAGACAAAAGGAAGATAGTAAACTAGTTTTCTGGATATCAACTCATAGACACACAAACCGTGATAATAGACGAATTACCTACATTGACATCCTGCTAGAGGACATATGATTGGAAATTGTTCCGAGCCTGCAATCACACATGTCCATTAATATAAACTTCCCAAACGTTTATAGAAGCGTTCTAAACTAATAGGTTGAATCGTAATAGGAATATACTTACCTAATTTTAGTTAAAATATTGAACCCTAATAAAAGTTATGAAGAAAAATGTAATGTATAAGATACTGTCTCAGTGTGCGCGTATGAGTGCATGGGTGTGTGTTTATATATATATATATATATATATATATATATATATATATATATATATATATATATATATATACATACAAGCATACTTCATGATTTTTTTGTTTTAATTTTCATATACTTCAAAATCTTATGATTATTCAGGAACGAATCGAAACCGCTCGTGATAAGGGAACTTTTATTAATATTGTTGATTTTGATAAGAAATAAGTATATGGAACATCGAAAAATTAAAAACAAAATATTATCATGAAACAAAGTATTTCTATTGCATTTACTAATATATGCTTGAATGATAAAATACAACCTGAATACTTATATATATATATATATATATATATATATATATATATATATATATATATATATATATATATATATATATATATATATTAATATATATATACCAGCCAGGAATCCAAAAATAAGCTGACACCCAACAGGTCAAGACATATTTACTAAGAAATCATCTTACCAACGAGACGCTAAAAACTTTAACACTAAGACTCGAATTTTAAAGTAACCCCCTCCACTCACCCTCACAGATCCCCCTTCCTTTCATGTATCCATGTGCCCTGAGCCACACTAGAAAAAGAACTTCCCAGACCATCCCCGGACAAACTCCTTAAACACCAAAACAAAACATTATCGGCATACCTAGCGCCCCGACCGTCCCACTTGTTCCCTTCCTCTCCTCCTTCCGCCATCCTCGCAAACCCGCCCTGACTTCATCTACTCTTTCACTCTGTGATCGCAAAATAGCGAACATTTCTTTAAAAGTCTGAGCACGCTACAGTCGGCCAAAAAACAGCCGAGTAGCCGAAACAATAATGTCACTTAAGAGAAAGATACGGTAATAAAAAAAGATAACTCATTTTTGCTCTACGACAGTATTGAGCACGTCCTTCAGTTTTTATTAATTACCATCACCACTATATATATATATGACTCATTCATTTAACCACATGAATAAATACACGAAAGTATATATTATAGCTTTAACTTTAAATATTTTCTTCAACAGTGTTCACTACCTAGGTAGAGCTAGTTAGTAAGTTATAAAATGTATATGCCAATTAGCTACACAGAGTATTCGGCGTTTTATCTACGCTAGGAATCGTCAGGCTTCCTGACGAAGCATATTGTGGATGAAATTTTTATAGCGTACTATTTATATATATACACATTTTTATAACGTACTATTAATATATATACAGTAATTTATGAAATATATATGGCGATAAAGCTACACTGAATAGTCTGCGTTTCATCCACTATATATATATTATAATGTGTCATGGCAATATCATTGCCCCGCTTTTATATAGAACTGTACTACAAACATTATAGACATATATATATATATATATATATATATATATATATATATATATATATATATATATATATATCAGATTAATAAGGTAATAGTAATAATGGGGGTAATATCTTTGTATATTTTCAATGTCAAAACATTCTGCATCATGAATTTACTTAAAAGGATATATCTTTATATAATGAATGCAGATGACAGCCTGTGCACGCAAACACACTTCATTGAAACAAATCTAGGCTACCTTATTTGAGAATATATGCACAAATATACACAGAAGTGCCATAATATAAACTCTTTGTTTAGCATAACGAAAAATGTACCGACATCTTTGAACGCTGGAGTGACTGCTTTCGATCATGAATAAATTATTTTTCGAACTTGCTACAGTCGAATCGGACAATACGGTGTAATATCTGAAATTCCGTGTAAATAACGCCTAAGAAACGAGACCTCCTACAACTTAATTTTATTATGAATATTTGGTTAATTTCGTATGAAAAACATAAAATGACATATATAATGTTAAAATAAACAGTCATAATTCAATGAGTGATTTTTCTGAGAAAGGGTGATAAAAAAGCTGCTTAAACGTCGGTAGTACTTGGTGACCAGTAGCCTGAGACGTCGGAAATTGTTCTGTCTCTGTCTGTCCTTGTGACCATGTCGCTAGTAATGGCGTAGGAGGTAAACGTTTTGTCATCCGCCTGAAAGTCAGGGACCTAAACCTTGGATTAACCACTAAGGAGGCTGTGCTATCAGATGGCACAAAGTACTGGGACTGCTGTATTGCCATTTCGTGCGTGGATCTGGACCATGCACTAGGCTCTGGTGGGGTCTCTCGATGCCATACTATTGGGTAATTGTTGCGGCTTTTTATTTACGTGTGCTACAAAAGAACTGCCTGTCGTTTTATCTCTTACTTTCCCTCTCTGTAATGCTCCAACTAAGTATGCCGACCTATTCCTCAAATCCCAAAACCTCAACATGAAATACCTCCAGAATAAAAACTCGATTAAATTTAGAACCTAATCATCCAACATAGACCCCTACAGCCAGGTCTCCTTCTCCAACATCAGGGGTCTACGTTCCAACCTTCCAGAGGTTGAAGCTTAATTACAGGAGACGAAACCGAACATATTATTTGTAAGTGAAACTGGAATAGACCAATTCCCTAGATGAGTTCATAATTAACGGATGCTCTAACTTAACAGCTAAATCCGACCCACAAGATCGCCATGGGCATGGAATATGTGCCTACATAAAAGATTGCTGACCGCGTGGCAGGGATATCTCTAGAGAAGATCCTAATTTATCCTATATGTGCTTCAGGGTTGCACTTGCTAACACCACTTCATTTGTATTTGCCCTCTATCGGCACCAAAACAGCAGAGTTACTATCTTTAAGAGCATATCTGAGAAAATATACCGCATCCTGTCTGCACATGCCTCGACTAACATCCACATCTGTGGTGACTTCAACGTCCATAACGTGGAATGGCTGACCCCTCAAATAAGACAGACGATGAGGGGGGTTGTCATGATTTTGCCATTGCTTATGACCTCACTCAGATTGTTCGCGAACCCACCCGTGTGCCCGATACCCTCGGTCAATATGCAAGCCTCCTAGACCCTTTTCTCTAAAATTCCCCTGAGCTATGTTCATGTTCCGTTCATTCTCCTCTAGGATCCTCCGACCAATCCGTCGTATCAGTTAAATAAAAACGGAATGTAAGGAGTCCACAGACGTACTCCTCAACCGTACTGTATAAAGATGCTCTATGGCTGACTGGGATAGCTTCCATACAGTCATATCTGATTTACATCTGCACTCCATGTTTAAAAAGGAAGTGTCCTCTTAGTATCAGATCTGACATAATGGTTAATTGTAGGCATAGGCCAATTCATACAATCTAAAAATTCAAAAAAAAACTAACGGCCAGCCATGGTTCTCCCCAGAATGTGCTGCTGCTATCGCGCACAGAAATCACTTTTTCCATAGCTACCAACGTGATAGATGCATTGAGACTACAGCTGCTTTCAGGACTGCCAGCAACCACTGTAAAAGAGTAATAAAAATGCAAGAGAGCTATATGTCCAGTCTGTTAAATCCAAGGTAGCTGATCAGCGGTTTGTATCCCACCAGTCTTGGCAAATAACAAATAGAATCCGTAACAGAAGTGTGCGTTCTATCCCAACCATTATCAAGTGAGCAGAGGTAATCTAGTCAGCGTCAGACAAGACCAGAGTATTTACAAAGAACTTTGCAGCTAACTCTACCCTACGAGACGAAGGCCATCAGCTATCCATATTTCCTCCTATAACACAGAGGAAGCTAGGTAACATAAAATATATCCGTGCATGAGGTCGCCAAGCTAATCACCACCTTGATTCCAGTAAAGCAACTGCCCTGATGGAATCCAAATTATTGTGTTAAAAAACTCCACCTAGAACTTGATCCCATACTTACGAAACTATTTAAGCGCTGCCTTAAGGAGAAGTGCTTTCCGACTCCCGTAAAGACCTCATCAGTTTGCCCTGTATTTAAGAATTCAGGTGATAAGTAATTCCCTCTCAGTACAGACCAATACGTCTCCTGTGTCTTATGAGTAAGTTGCTGGAATCCATATTAAATAGAGAAATAGTTAACCACCTCAGCAGGAATAACCTTCTTAGTGACACACAATATAGTTTCACCTCTGCAAGATCTTCCGCAGATGTGCTGACGGTTATATATCACAGGATTAGTGAATGTCTTTAAAAAGACTTCCTTTCTAGGGCAATTGCTCTTGACATATCAAAGGCCTTAGACAAGGTATGGCATAAGCGTCTACTTCACAAGTTTTCCAGCTACAGTATAACTGGAAATGTTTTCTCAGTCATTAAATCATTTGTCTCCGATAGGCTCATACATGTAGTGGTAGATGGTCAAAAATCGGAGGTCTGCAATATAAATGCTGGAGTCCGTAAAGCGTCAAACTTGGGCCCAACTCTTTTCCTGATCTACATCAATGACCTCCCTAAACACATACTTAAATCATTCGTTGACATCTATGCTGATTACACAACCATCTATGGCAACACATCAAAGGCTGTAAATGACAAAGTTCTCTCGTATTCTCTCTCCTCTGATCCCGAGCGCGTGGTTCATTGGGGGAAAATGTGGCTGGTTAACTTTAATGCATCCAAAACCAAACTCCTATCCTTACATCATCAACGCTCTGATCCCCATCTGGCATCAATTTTAATGGATGGCTCTCGTCTTGGTGAGGCCCCGTGTTTTGACAAGCTTTTGGGTTTGACCTTTACACCTGATCTGAAAAGGAACACGTACATCAAGTGTGTTGCCAAGGTCGCTGGAAAGATGGTGGGGTCCTTTTACCGCTCTAGAAGATATCTCACTATTGAAGCAATTCTCTATCTATATAAAAGCCAAGTACATCCAAGGATGGAATAATGTTTCCATATCTGGGCAGGAGCTGCTAAAACACAGCCTATTCTGCCTTGAGTGCGTACAAAATAGACTTTGTTGCTTAGTGGGGATGGCCTTTTCTGTACCCTGCGACCTCTCTCCCACAGAAGAGACGTTGCGAACCTATCCTTGTTTTATCGCTATTTCCATGAACAAGCCTTCTTTCGTAGAACTACGCGCCTGTTGGACCCTTTTCCGTCTTTCTGCTTCCCATATGACTACAACTTTGATGTGTTCAAGTCCAACGTTAACATGCTCCTACTGAACAGGCCCCTTAAGTGAACATTTTATCAAATCTCCACACTAACGTAATGTACTCGCAATAACTCTTATCCCTGAGTTGCTTGCGGGTCTTGATAAGTGATGATCACTGTGGAAAAAAAGGATAAAATAAACATTATATCCCTTAAAGTTTTATATGTTTTATATTATTAACCTGTGAAATAAAATAAAAATCTATCAAAAAATAAAGAATATTTAATTATAATAGCACATGAATAAAAGTGCAACAGTAATATAAAATTTTGACAGGGAATATATATTATTGAAAGCGGGGACGAAAGTGATACAGCTTTTGATATGAACAGAAACACATAATTGTATTGCAAGGAAATTACATGTTTAAACGAATATTCTCATCTTCTGCAAACTGCTGATGAACAGAATATTATGAGTATCTACGATTATAGCTTATACCTTAAACTAAGTACTCCGTTTATTTATCCAACATTTAATATAATCTCTTGTCGAAGAGGGCAATGTCTATATTGCTTCTACTTCAATCAAATAATCGATACTGGAAATACAACAACAACAACAACAACAACAACAATAATAATAAAAATACTAATAATAATAATAATAATAATAATAACTTTCGGGACCTAAGGAAATTCCAAAGGATCATCTTTAAAATGTAATATATTGCTGCTGGGCATTCTGTGGCTGTTCAGCCTGAACAAAGGCACCATAATATTATTATATCATTTTCTTGTTAAAAATTATCGACCCCTTTACTAAATTAATCAGTTGTATATATTGACTTGGTTGCGAATTTTATTACAAACACATCAATAAATTGATGCTGTTTTGTTCATTTGCATAGGTTTTGGGTATGTTACCAATTTCGATAACCAGTGTTCATAATTTAAACCAACATTATCGCTCACCTTTGGTAAAATAACAATTTGATACATTGTCTAGGTTGATTAGTTCATTAGAAACACACCTATCAATTAACTCACATTTCATCATTTTTCAAAATTTTTGGACATGTTAATAATTTCGACAATCAGTTTTCATAAAATGGGCCCGCATTTTCGCATCCCTCTTACTAAAAAAATTACTTAGATATCATTCTGGAGTTATTACTTCATTACAAACACTAATTATTTAACACACATTTCGCCATTTTTAATAATTCTTGGATATAGGACTAATTTCGGCAGCCATTTGATATAAAGAAACCCCACTTTATCGCCTCATATTTTCTAAAACAATTATATTGATATATTGTCTGGGCTTATTATTATATTACAAAAACTAAAATCAATGAACACAAATTTCATAATGTTACATAATACGTGGATATATTACTATTTTCTACAATTATTTTCATGCTTTTCAACTACATTATAACCTTTGTTTTACAAAAAAAAAACTTATATTGCTTAGGCGGATTATTTCATTTGGATATGTGTTTAATTTCCACAATCATTTTTTTTTCATAATTTGAAACCACATATTCTCCTCACTAAATAAAGTAATAACTTTGACACATCGTCAAGGCTGATTATATTAGTACAAACGCACCAATTAATAAACTAACATTTCATCATTTTTCATAATTCTTGGATACGTACCTAATTTCGACAATTAGTTCTTCACCATTTAAACCCACCTTTTCGCCTCCATTTTTTATTAAAATAATAGTGTGGTGCATAGTCTTGGCTGATTATTTCATTACAAACACACCAATCAACTCACTCGTATTTCGTTATTTTTATTCTTAATTCTTGTATATGGTACTAATTTCGACAATCATTTTAACATTTTTAACACACACAATTTCCCCCCTACATAAAAAATAATAAATTTGATATATTGTCCTGGACTGGGTATTTCAATACAAACAAACCTCTCCCTTAACTCAAATTTAATTATTTTTCATAATTCTTAGATATGTTTCTAATTTGGACAATCATATTTGTATAATGTTTACCTACATTATCGCAATCCCTTACTAAAATAGTAACTTTTATATTTTGTCTGGATGATAATTCATTAAAAACAGACCAATCAATTTACTCACATTTGATCATTTTACATAATTCTTGCATATGTTTCTAATTTAGATAATCAGTTTTCATCATTAACCTCACCATATTCGACTTTCTCTTAATACAAAAAATAATATGATACATTGTATTGGGGGAGTATTTCATTAGAAACACACCAATCACATAACTCGTATTTAATCAATTTCTTACTTCTTGGATATGGTACTTATTGCGACAATCATTTTCAATATTTTAAGCCCACATAATATTCCCGCGCTTACTAAAATATAAACTTTGATATATTGGTTGTGCTACTAATTTAAATACAAAAAGACCAATCAATCAACTCACATTTAACTATTTTTAATAATTATTGGATATGTTACTAATTTCGACAATTATTTTTTTCTAATTTTGACCCGCATGATTGCCTTCGCTTACAAAAATAATAACTTTTATATTTTGGCTGAATGATTAGCTCATTACAAACATTCCTATCAAATTATCCACATTCAATCATTGTACATAATTCTTTGATATGTTACTAATTCCGACAATGATATTTCATAATTTTGACCCAAAATATCGCATTTACCCTTACTAAAATAATAACTTAAGTATATTAACTGCGCTGATTTTTTCATTACAAACATATTAATCAATTAACTCATATTTCATCATTTTTATTTAATTTCTGATATGTTACTAATTTTGACAATCATTTTTCATAATATTCAACGACATTATAGACCATACCATCACTGAAATAATAACTTTTATATATTATCATGGCTTATTATTTCATTACAAACACACCAATCCATTATTTCACATTTAATCTTTTTTCATAATTCTTGGATATGTTAATAATTTCGACAAAAATGTTACATAATTTTGACCCACATTATCGGCCTCCCTTACTAAAATAAATCATTTGATAGATTTTCTGACCAAATTTTTCATTACAAATACATCAATCACTCAACATGCATTTCATCATGTGTCATACTTCTTGGATATGTTACAAATTTCGACAATTATATTTCATAATTTGAACCTACAATGTCGCCACTCTTATTAAAATAATAATGTTGATATATTACTGAGCTGATTATTTCATTACATTCATATTTTCTATTGTGACGCCGCATATTCTGCTAGTATACATCTTCTACCAATCTCATTCGATCCCACGTGACGCTGGGTATTCTAATATTATATGTTTTCCACCTATTTAATTCAATCTAGGGCAACACTGGGTATTCTGCTAGTATATATTTACACTTATCTAATCCAATCTCGGGAGTTACTTCAATTCCGTCACCTCACTGTAAAAAAATATACAATAAATACTAGAATGTGAAAATAGTTCTGTTTCTGCCATTTCTGGGACTGACTTTATATCCCAACTCAGTGTTTATAATATACATGAAATAATGTTACTTCTAAAGTGTATAATGTTTCATCCATTTCCGGGACTGACTTCATATACCCTACCTCATGGTAATATATATACATGGAATAAAGTAATGTTTAAATCTTAAATTGTTTCAACCATTTCCTGGATTGGCTTCTTATCCATCAGCAGACTGATAAGAATATTTATTTTAAAAAGTATTCTATATCCCACCCCACTGTTAAGAATATATATGAAATAATACAATGCCTAAATTGTAAACTGTTTCAGCAATTTCTGTGACTGGTTTCATATCCCCCACCATACTATTGAAAATATACATAAAATAACGTAATGTTTAAATCGTAAACTCTTCAGCCATATCTGGTACTGACTTCGAATTCCCACCCAACTGTAAAAAATATACTTGGTATAAAGTAATGTTTAAATCATAAACTGTTTCAGCAACGTTTCGAAATTAATACATAAAAATATTAACACATAGACATTAGGCAACTAATACTTCGACATGAATTTCTGAGTGAAGTAGTAGTCTCAGTATTCCAGTAACTTTAATCCCCCGATACATAAGAATAATTGTTGCAATTACTGCTATGAGAATATTGGGACGAACATATAAACTCAGGATAACTTGATACATTTATCTGATTTTTTGTAATGTTACAAATCATCCGTGGCATGCACTGATCCATTAACCTATGTTTTTTTTTTTTTATCAGCAGTACACCCATGTGATTGTTTCGAATATTACATCTTATGACAATGTAGTACAACATAAATATATTATATGGATCTATTTGAACCGGAGGTAATGAGGTCATCACCGGAAGTAAATATGTAAAAATATCATCCCGTCCTACTCAAAAGAAGGAGGAGATTATGCCTTGGATCTCATTAAAGATTCACCAAATCCATTAACTCACATTCAGTATGATCTATTAACACGATAGCGTGTGTGTTATTAAATCTCAGCCAATGAAATTTGCTTGAAAGCGTGACACACAAAAAAGCCGCGCACACTATCGCGTTAATATATAGATAATTACACCCCTCTCTTTGTGAACGGGATCCATCCTACATCCGAAAATAGAGTATTCTTCCACATTCGATTGCTCTGCCTTTACAGGGTTTTAAACAGAATCAGGGACCTAGAAGGGACGCTGATTATTTTTGTTCCTAAAGGCAGTGTTTTCCTCCAGAAAAGGCATTGAAAGCAGTGATTTGTTTTAGCACAAGTTATATTTCTGAGCATCAATCCATAGTCTGTCTTACTGTGACAAAAACATACGTCTAGCTACAACTACCCTCAACAACTTCTCGTAATGGCTATGTGAGCACTAATATAAATATAATAAACAAATATTCCTTATAAAACGGAGTACCTGTAAAAAATATGCCCCTGTAGCCTGCTCCGCTGTCGACTTCCATAGTCAATCTGTATCTATGCATATCCAGTTGATATGGTAAACTTTAGTAATAAAATTCTAATCACATTTAACGTGCATTACACTGTTAAAATTAACAATTCACTAATTAACATTTGTCATCGAGTTACTCATGACTTGGAAAAGTTTTGAGGCGGCTGTAATAATAATAATAATAATAATAATAATAATAATAATAATAATAATAATAATAATAATAATAATAATTCTGATTTCGTTGATCAACGTCTCTCAGGAAAGGGATGGAATTCATTTCCAGAGGATTTCCCATAATCCCAGCTTCAACCAGGAGCTTCAAAGATCAAGAGGTTTCCTAAGTATGTTGGTGGTTCCTATAATTGAAGAGGTTTGAAGGCCACCTAAAATATCGGGGACTTGTAGTTTTTTCAATTATACTTCCAGACGACTTCATACTACACCTAGTGCACCAACTACAACCGGGATTATTTGTGTTTTAAACCCGTGTATACGCCTTATCTCCAAGGCCAATTGAGCATAATTGCTTCATTTCTCATCCTCCTTCTCTCTCACATTCCTGTCCCAGCGTACTGAAAAGTCTACAATCTGCCAGTTTTTTTAAACCTTGTCAATGACGACCAAATTCGGACGATTATCTTCCAATTGCTTGGTCGTTATGGCACTTTTGCCCCACCATACCTGTACCTTGTCATCCTCACTCGTTCTCACTTCATCAGGTACTTCCTCAAACCATTTTCCAGCACACTTCACCGCAACCCTCTTACACACCTCCAAATATATCCGGAGTCCCATGCGATCGTGTCTTTTGCACACTTCACCGCAATGCGAATGTGTCCTTTACGGTACTCTCTCGTAGTCAGTCCACTGCGCCCTATTGCAAGGTGCGCAATTGACTCTGAGGTCTTACCACAAATCCGGCATTCTGCAGCAATGTCCTCTCCTAGAATAACTTTTTTGAACAATCATGTTCCTTATGCCTGCTCTTGTGCTGCACAAACAAGAACCTCAGTACTATTATCTACCCATCTCTAAGTCATTGACATGATCATTCATCAGCCACTTCTGCTATATCCTGGGAGCATCTTCTATGCATTTTCTTCCTAGCCAGTTCCTCTGCCCTCTTTCTCTATCCATACGTTTCACATAATCAGCGTTGGTCTTACATACCTCCACTTCATTGCTCAGAACCTTAAGCATCCACTCCCCACTTTCTAACCACGTGCTCCTTTAACCACACCTCCTCGGTTCTAACACAATCTTTTACACTTTCCAATCCTCTCCCACCATTTTTCCTCTTTTGATACATCCTTTCTACGCTACTTCGAATGTGAAATATACCAAACATTTCTAAAACTTTTCTTGTTTTGATATCCATGGCATTACAATCCGTGTCAGACCATTCTAAAAATCCCGCAGTGTATCTCAAAACACTGACTACCCATGCATTTACTGCTTTCATTAGCGTTCCTCCATACAGTTTCGACTTTGCAATTAGTTTCACTCTTCTAAGATACTCTTTCCTGGATTTTTCTTTTATTTCTCTGTTCAAGATGCCTACACCCTCCAGCACTCCTAAATACTTATATCTTCTATTTCTTTCATGATTTCTCCATTTGTCAACACTATTCCATTCGAATGAACTTTACTCCTCTTTTCATCACCAGCACTGCACATTTACTAATCCCAAACTCCGTCCCAATGTCTCCTGAGTATGCCCCCACAAGTTCTACCAGTTTCCCCATTTTCTTTTCATTTCTACCGAATATTTTAAAATCATCCATAAACCGTAGATGGTTGAGGCGTCTATCAAAAGATCCACAGTTATATCCCAGTTTTTCCCTCTTCAAGAGTATGATCAGTGTCATCATTATCGTTACAAAAAGAAGTGGCGATAAGGAATCTCCTCGAAATATCCCACGTTTACTGAAAACCTGTTCCATCTCCTCTCTGTTTGCTGTCAGCACTGTTTTCCATTGAGCAATACTTGTCTCCAAAACCCTACTACATTCTCAGCAACCTTCATCATCTATAGCATTTCACGTGTCCATGAATTCGGAACCATGTCATAACCCTGTCTGTAATCGATCCATGCTACGCTCAGATTTCTCTTATTCTTCTCCGCATCCTGCATTATTGCTCTATCAAATATTCCAGGCAACAGTTTCCACATCAATGGCAGACATGTAATTAGTCTATAATTATTGGCATCTTTTCCTTTTGCAGGATATTTCCTAATCAGTGGTGTTCTTCCCTTTACAAATCAACAGGGACATCTCCCGACTCTACAATCCTTTGCAGAGCTACATCTATAGGTGGATAAAGGCATGGGAACTGTTTAAACCAGAAGCTCATCACGCTATCTGGCCAGGTGCTTTCCAGTTTTCCATCCTTCATATGCCAGCTTTAACGTCATCAATAGTTATCTCAATGTTCTTAATCTGCTGCATTTCTGATAGCCTTTCTCTGACCTCTCTCCAACCAGTTAGCCGTCTCATTATATCGCCCTTCGACGGACTAAATCCCACTCCAGAACTTCCTTGCATCTTTTGCATTTGGAGTGTTGTTAGTTCTCGCCTGTTAACTTCCATTTAATTCTTTATACAGCTGAGACTGATTGTTCCGGAAAAGGTTGTTTGGCCGAAATGCAACACTTTTTCCAACAAAGTTTCTAATTTTTATACCACCAGTGTGGAGCTTCTCTTTCTACATTGTTAGAACGTTCATCGTTCTGTTTTTCAGCAATATATACCTCCTTTCAAGCTCACCCTTAGCTTTCTGTCTTAGTTTAACTTCTTTTCTTTTTTCTTCGATTCAACCAATGTCTTGTCGACACCGTTTAATACTTTATTCAAGATTCCTGAGTCAGTGCGACCTTCTATGCTTCATTTTCCCCTTTTTCTTCTGTAATAAGCCAAGACGAATCTGCATATAGAAACCTGTTAAGTTCCGTAATCGATATGTTCTTTCTTATGCTGTTGTGAATTTATCCTTGAATTATGTTTACCTCGTTTTTCACCTTCCGCCTATCACTACTGTTCATACTTGGACTCTCTATGATATCGTCTCTTCGAAGAACCCGTCTTAACTTCATAAGTACTTCTTTCTCTACAGAAGTCAAAGTTCGACCTTCATCAGCACTTCTCAATACATCTGCTCCTTTCACTGGCTCCATGGTCTCAGAGTCAATGATCTGACTTGCCTTAGATCCGTCAAACTCTTTCGCATTACTTTCCCTAACCATAGGATTCCGGACCTCCTCAGTTGTCCGCCACCCATCATCGTTTACATTTCCTTTGTGCACTTCCACTCTCTCAGATCTTTACTCAGAGCTAGTTTCATCAATTTTATTTTCGTTATTCATTTCATTCCTAACAATCTATTGAATCTCTTCTCTTGTAATCACTTAAAGTAGGTTGTTATATTTAATTTGTTTTAACTGGGAGACTTCTAGGTCCCCCTCCTCTCGATTCCCAGTCCTCCTAAATTTTTCAGGACTCTTCTTTCCTCATCCGACCATGTTCTTTTTTATATTTCCTGTTCCAACTCCCTTCGTGTCTTGGTATCCTCTCTGGCAATTCTCACTCCCCATGTATCCAGCCACATCCTCAAACTTTCGAACAGTTGTATGATGACGACAGGGTCCACCCTGTTGCCCAGTGGGACCCCTATCTGACGTGAGATCATCACAAGATGTTCTAGCCTCATTTCCGTCGTTATTTTCAATATTTTGATTTGACATTCTCCCATAAATGGGGTTAGTGAATTTAATGTTACACCAGCACCGATAGTTTTATCGAGCCATTATCTCAAGGAGGGTTCCCCACTAAGGTCAAAGATACTCTCCCGACCTTTTTCCTCCATCACCACGACTATTTCCATTACCAGCACCAACAACCATAGAAATAAAATCTACAATGATAATAGCAACACTAATATCGGTAGCAATAATATTAACAGCAAAACAACAATAGCAATGACACCTACCATTACAGCTACAGTAATAATAAAAAAATAATAAAAATACCCCCATTATATCCACCACCCTACTACTACTACTACTACTACTACTACTACTACTACTAATATTACTAGTAATAATATTACTGGTAATAGTAATAACCAATAAATTAATTTTTTAATATAATAATAACAATAATAATGATCAGGAAATAATGATACTAATAATGATAATGATAACAAAAATAAAAATAATAATAAGTAGAAGAAGACTGATAATAATAATAATAATAATAATAATAATAATAATAATAATAATAATAATAATAATAATAATAATAATAATTTCAGTTAGATAAGCTTACATCGTTCTTTTTTTAATTCTCTGCCGATGTTGCTTTAGGTCAGAAAAATATACACATAAACAGAAACAAAAAACATCCAAATGTGTGAAAGGCAATTCCTCGTTTAACCGTGAATTCAATTTTTAATTACTAAATTCAGTTAGAAAGGCTTTGTTTTTTTGTTTTTTTTTTTGTTTTTCCCCTCTGTTGTTTTTTTAAAATTTCACCGTTGATTTTGCTGCCGACCGGAAAAATGTACACAAGGAGAGAAACATAAAACATCCGAACATGTGTAAGACGATTCCTTGGTTAACCATAAATTTCAAGTTTAAATCTAAATTTCAGTTAGAAACGCTTTCTTGTTTCGTTTGTTATTTTTAATAATAATAATAATAATAATAATGATAATAATAATAATAATAATAATTATTATTATTATTATTATTATTATTATTATTATTATTATTATTATTATTATTATTATTACTGATGTAAAAGGCCGATATAATAAGAAGGTTATCTGGTTAGGAGTGGTCAGGGAAAGGCTATCAGGAATGCTGTAGATCAAGAACGTCTAGATGACCATTAATGACCTGAAGGCTGGCATACGAAGGATGGCGAACTAGAAGGCACCTGGTTCAGATGGAGTGATTGGATTCTGGTTTAAACAGCTCCAATGCCTATATTCACCTAAAACTGCTGCCTTGCAAAGGGTCGTAGAGTCGGGAAATGCCCCTGGTTGCCTTGTGAAGGGAAGAAAAACACTGACTAGGAAAGATCCTTTAAAGGGAACATATGCCAATAAGGATAGGCCAATTACATTCTACAACTAATGTGCAAACTGTTAACTGGAATCTTGGCGGAAAAAAATTATGAACATCTTAAGAGTAATGTTTTTTTCCTGACATATAAAGGCTGTCGGAAAGACTTGAGAGGTACCAAAGAGCAACTACTGATTAATAAAGCATTAATGACAGATGCAAAGAAGAAGAGGAATCTGGGCGAAGAATGGGTCGCTTACAGACATGATTATGACATGGATCCTCATTAATAGATACGTGAAATACTATCGATGATGAAGTTTTCTGAGGATTTAGTAGGGAATTTGGAAACAAGTATGGCTCACTGGAAAACGGTGCTGACAGCAAATAGTAGATGATTGGGCAGGTTTGCATTAAACGTGGAATGTTCCAAACAGATTCGTTATCTTCACTCGTTTTTGTAATGATAATGATGCAACTGAGCACTGTCTTGAAGAGAGAAAAACGGGGATATAACTTTGGATCTGGTGACTGTTTATGGATGATTTGAAAATATTCGGTAGAAATAAAGAAGAAATTTTGAGTCTGAAAGAAGTTTTAGAGGCATACACGGAAGTTATTGGGATGGGGGTTGGGATTAGGAAATGTGCAGTGCTGGCGATGAAAAGAGCAGTAAAGGTTCATTCAAATGGTACAGTGCTGCCAAATGGAGATATAATGAAGAAATAGAGGATTCATGGTATGTGGGAATCAAGACAGTTTATCACCCTTACTAAGTCCAACTATTGCAACCTGTGATTTTTGGTTATTTTCAAAGCTCAAGGTAAATTAGCGGCTGAAGTTTGGGACATATAAGTAGATGAACCAGACACTTACCTGGATCATTGACACAGTCACACAAGTGGACTACGATGGCGTCTCGGATAGGTTGTTGAAAAAGGGCAACATATGTATTTCCTCCGGAGGAGAGTACTTCAGATTGGACGTGTTTCATGCATCTGTTATCCAGAAAAGTGTCAATAAAATTGTAATGCCAAGAAACCTATTGAAAGCACGTAGTATACTGAAATCTTATACAGAACACGTTTTTTGTTCAACTATATCAGATGGTATCGCAATACATGTAACTCCTACGCTAACTCCCAACATTCCCAATATCATCAATTCAAATCCAAGTGTCTTAATATAATAAAGAATTTTGAATTAATTATACTATTCCTCAAACAAAATTTCATCAGCACGTACTTTCGTGTCAAGAATATATTGAGATATTGGTGATTATTTTCACGAAGATAGATAATTTGTTTGCATATATTATATCTCTAACTATTACTAAAGTGAGTATATGTATGAAAAAATGATTCTAATGATATCATGTTTAAACCGGTCGCTGAAACTGGTCATGCCTTGAATAACGTATCTTTGAATGCCGTATATGTGGGGTAATATGTGGCAATACTCAACCACTTGTCTATATTTTTATACAGTAATGGGGCATATTCTTTACTGAGGACTCGTGCCAAATTACTGTCTGTTTAAAATTTAGGTTGTTTTACATTAAATCAGCCAGACATCTTATAAGATATGTTATATTTTATTATGTATAAGTTCCTTCTGTAATGACTTGAAAGGCAATGCCACTCTCTTCGAATAACTCCGTCATGAAATGTTAGGTTTTAGAGCAATGGGATATGCTTACACCCTAGCTAATGCCTTTGTTCATTGAGTTAATTCATTAGAGAAATTCTGACTGACGGCTATGGTTTGGTTTATACTATTGTTTTGTCTT
Source organism: Euprymna scolopes (assembly GCF_053919585.1). Lineage (NCBI taxonomy): Eukaryota > Metazoa > Mollusca > Cephalopoda > Sepiida > Sepiolidae > Euprymna > Euprymna scolopes. The sequence continues at coordinate 27,483,959 of NC_136489.1, read as the reverse complement.
AATTCCCGAGTAGATATTGCCTGGATCCTAATATTGTTGAGAGTAGAGTTTATAAGAAAATGTTGACAGATGTTCAATTCTCTGTTTTCAGATATTAAAGCAGTTCGTTAAGCGAGCTTTTTCACTTGAACCCATGCTTTATGATATATCCATTATTTGTTGATCTGTAAGCTGTCCTCAGTCAGGGATTTACTTGGTAGAAGTGGGTGATATAATTTAATGAATAACTGATGTTGTTTACAAAGTATGGGTTCAATCCTTACTACGCATAACACTGCCGATCATAAGTAACATTCGGTTATAATTAAAACTTTGCTGGATGTTTAATGCTGAACCATCGCGGTGAGCAGTACGAATAGTACAAGTGAAAATATATCCGCTCCTACAAAGCCTGCCCAGCCGAATTCGAATAGTGTACCCCGTAAAATAAATAGAAATTTAAATTAAGAGCGTTTTCCAATGTTGGACATAAATATCCGCGAGTTCGTCATGGCTCCTCTATACAAGATGAAATGCAAATCAAATTACATCACTTTACAGTAGTTTAATAAAAAAAAATATTAAAATATTTTTGTACTAGCACCAAACTGGGTACACAAATAGAAGAGCCAAAGTGTCAATATGTTTTGTTTTGGGTGAACAATATTTAAAAAATATGTCGAGCACGCAACATATCAGTATGCTACGATTAAGTTACAGTCGGACAGCGGGGCCAGTACTCTTTAGTTTACAACTGCATATAAAATGGCATTGATTTCTTTACATTCTGGTCGCTGATAGAAAACACTCATTAATGTTTTAAGCTATTAAACAAGTAGAAAGTTTATTATATACGAAACATATACATTGCTAAAATAAAAGGAAGGAAATTTAGTCAAATTAGGAAGCTCTAGATAATTAAATTTATATAATTTTGGAAACGTTCGGTTACACTTCACTGTTCGTCGTGTAAATTATTAGTCAAATTCTCTATTTACTAAGCTCTTAGCTCTCTTTCTGAGACGGACACTTTGTTTATTTCTCTGAGGTATGCAAGAACAAAATAATTGCATTAAACCGACAATATCACCAAACAGACGTCTTATCGGATTTATTCAAACGCTGTCTATGCACTGTGTATCATCTGACATCAATATGTATTAATGTTCACATTTCAATGTATATTCGTTTAGAATTCACAACGCGATTTAAAATATTATGCTGATCGGTGTACTTGATCAAATACCCCAGAATATATTTATATATTTCTCGTCATGCAATACTTAAATAATAATAAAAAAAACATGTATTCGTATATAGAGTGTGCTTTTTTTTTTAATCAAAACTGTAACTATCCGCGTACAATTTTATTTTATGTTTAATGGCAGTGATGTTATTAAGATGATTTAATAATAATAATAATAATAATTATCACGGACAGGTAAGGAAAAAAATTGGTCAACAGATGGTAATCTAGGCTAGTGTATGCATGGTTTTAGTGACCAATATACAATCTTTCTATCTTTTTAGCTTTTTGTATTATTCATATGTGCGGCGTGTGAAAATGTTGTGTATATTTGTTTTTATACATACAGAAATACAGATTAAGATATTCTCTTTTCCCTTGAGAAAATATAGAATGTTTAATTTGCAATTATAAGCCTAGGACTTTAATAAGTTGTGTCCGTGAAACTTGAGAAATAGTATGGGCAATCGCACTAATATATTATCTGATTGCAAATGAACACACACACACACACACACACACACACACATATATATATATATATATATATATATATATATATATATATGGTAAAACTTGTAATTAGTAAACACCTGAAGAGAGTGCTCAATACTATTGCCGAGCAATTGCGTGTCTTACTATTTTTATAACGATTTTATCTGTTTAATTATATATGTTTCGGATGTTGGACCATGTTTACGATCCAATAGGCTCGCCCGACATTACAGAAACGCCTGCAAGATATGACGAGGCTTCTGGATCGTAAACATGGTCAAACATCCGAAACATAGTAACCAAACAGATGAAACGGTAATAAAAAATTAAAAAAACATATATATGTACATATACATATATACATATATATATATACATATTTATATGTATATATATACATATATATATATATATATATATATATATATATATATATATATATACGACCTGAATATATGCACATTTATTTTCGAATTTATATGTGTATCTATACTTTTTTATATGAATTAGACTGATATGTTGACATCTAAAAATATGATAAAACTGGTAATTAGTAAAAACTGAACAGAGTGCTAAATACTATTGCAGAGCAAATATGTCTCATATTTTTTTATTCCCGTTTTATCTATTTGATAACTATGGTTTCGGATGTTGGACCACGTTTACGATCCAACAGCCTCGTCCAATCTTACAGAAACGTCTGTAAGGTCAGACGAGGCTTCTGGATCGTAAACATGATCCAACATCCGAAACATAGTAACCAAACCGATTAAACGGTAATAAAAAATAAAAAAAACATATACATATATATATATATATATATATATATATATACATATATATACATGTATATATACACATATATAAACATATATATACACATATATATGCATATATATGTATGTTTATATATGTATATGTATATATATATACACATATATATATATGTATGTGTGTGTACGACCTTAATATGTGCACACTTATTTACGAATGTATATGTTTATCTATACTTTTTGTATGAATTAGACTGATATGTTGACATCAATGCCCTTTCTAAAATATCACTCCAGATTTGTTACAATGATCACCATTTATCAAGGCCCAAAGCCATCCGGGATAAGGTTCATTGTGTGTACAGTTATCAAGTGGAACATCGTTTGTAGTGGTAATTTGGGAAATTGGGTTACTTAAGGATGGCTCATCCAGAATTTGTTCACGTTGGATGTGAATATCATAAAATTGTAGTCAGTTGGCGAGCAGGAATACGCGTGCAATTTTAATAAAGATGCTGGTTCCTGGATTCTAGGTTTAGGTTATGTCGCAGATAATATGTGGGAGATATTAATGATAGTACTTTAAGGTAGATGGTTGTTTTCGTGAAGTCAGGCAAGAGGAGACCATAGACGAGCACTTGCCACGATAATAATGATAAAGACTGTGGGAAAAGAAAGGGAATCCCCCCACTAGGTTACAAACTCTATTTTGAAATCTGTCAAGGCAGGATGAGCCACTTCTAGATGTTCATTCCCAGATGTGGCAACGGTAGTCCATCCTTGCTGTAGCCGTGAGAAATCTGCTTGCACGGTAGAATGATACCAATAGTTTCCCAGCAGCCTTGGCAAGGGATTTGATGTACATGATCTATATGTGATCGAGAGTAAAAGGTCAGCCCCAAAAGATTGCACATCCATTGCGCCTCCTCAGGATAGGAGCCATTCACTTCAATTCATGTCAGACCCGGTTCAGGGCGTTGATAATGAAAAGATAGAAGTTTGATCATAGTATAATAAAAAATAACAATCTCATCCTTAGCAAGTGCAACGCGTGCTCAGAATCAGATGAGAAAGAATCAGAGAGATCTTACTCGTTTACGACCTTTGATGTGCTGCCATAGATGGTAGCGCCGTCTGCATAAATGTCTACAATCATCTTAGAATGGTATTTGGGAGATCTTTGATGCAGATCAGGAAGACATTTGGGCTCGGGATGGATCCCTAGGAAATTCCAACATTAATTCAGTGAGCTTCAGATTTTTGCCCATTAGCCACTACTTATATGAACCTGTCAGAAAGAATTGATTTAATAATTCAAAAGACGTTTCCCGCTACACCGTAGCTGGAGATTTTGCAAGACAGACAATAATGCCACCCCCCATCAAGTCTCTTCATTTTATCTTTCAATGTAAACTTTACACGCACACCCCATAAATCTCTGCCCTTACATTATGTTTTTTATTTATTTATTTACCCTCTGTACAGTCCAACGTATTTCCCCCGATAATTTCATGGCAAAAAGTGGCCTTCGAATTTCGCCAATTACATATATCTATACATCTATATCTATCTATCTATCTATATATATATATATATATATATATATAATCACCTGTAGTGCAACATTTAAAAGAGAATATCAATTGAGTAGTTCTCAAGTAATTTGTATCACACTGAAAATTCTTAAGGCAAGGAGTTTCTAGTTTTATTCCATTGGGACATATAACAGGTGATATTTATATTCAAACAGAAACACCGTAGTTCTGAAAAAAGTTTAGTGAGTGTATATTAAAACACACTAATTATGGGGAAATAATATTAACTGTATGTAGTTATAAAAAATCAAATATATTCCATGCTAGAAAAATCCAGCACAGACTGAAGGAAATATAACATCAGAAATAAACACAATGGACAAAGTATACAAAGATAAACATTTTATTAAAATCAAGTAGTTAATTTATATAGCAGAGGATGAACTAGACATACATTTCAGTTTTCCAGATATTTATGCAAGATTAAATTGTCTGTGTGCATCCATAGACTTCGAAGATAACGCAGGAAAACTTTATTTGAAAAAGTGCATTCTAAAAATTGTTCGTTATTTTATTTTATTTTCTTTACAATCGCAGTCATTTTCTGAGCGGCAAATTGCAATGCAATTATTGCATTTAATAAAGAAACATTCAAATGAAAACGAATTTTTTTTTAAATTTTACTTCTATTACTAAACTTATTTGGATTCAAATATTTTGTTGCATGTATGTGTGATATTGACTACTCTAACGCAACACCTTTTTTATAAGGGCTTGATTTATACACATATTATTTCCTCACAATTGTCATGATCAGATTATTCTAATTTGAACCAAGTGTTGATCCTGAAAAGATGGCCATGCATTAATAAAAATTCCTGCGGATTCAGAACCGATCACTGAAAAAAATGTTTAAATTTAATCTCCTAGGGCTTTGCGTACATTTTGTAATGTGTTCGAGCTTACGTAAATAATCTATACTTAAAAAAGCACTATCCATTTACAATACATACACTCATATACATATATATATATATATATATATATATATATATATGTATATATATGAAAATTTACGGGGGGAAGAGACTTTAGTAATGGCTAAATACAGATCAATCAACATGATGATTTAAACAAAACAATACAAAAAAGTTAAGCTAACCAGGTTCGTTCCTCGCTCAACAGGGTTAAATCGAGGAAAATGCGATTTAAAAAACAGTGCTGAATATGCCGGGGCAGAACAACAAGCAAAAAAATCGGGGGAAAAGTTCATAAAGACAAAATTACGAGGGCCGTGCAATAAGTAATGCCCCTGACCTACCTCCCGTAGCAGTAGAGTACCGAGACTTGGCACAGTTATTACTCTTTCTCTAGACAGGAACCACCAAGAGTTATGCATTTCTCCCATCGTTTGATGCAGATCTGGAGACCGTTTTTGTAGAACACCCGAGGTTGGTCCTTAAACCACGAGGTGACTCCAGAAATCAAGGCTGCATCATCTGGGAAACGCTTCCCTTTTAAAAAACAACTTCATGGCTGGAATTAGGTCAGTCAGAATGTGCAAGTTCAGGAGAGTAAGGAAGATTGGGAAGGATTTCATAACCACAGGCCCGTGCTTCTGACCTGGCGACATGCGAGTTGTGGACCGGAGCTTTGTCCTGCAGAAGGATTGTACCTTTGCTGATCTTGCCCCGCCTCTTGGTTTCGATAGCTTCACTTTATTTCCTAAAAAGTGAAACATAATAGGCCACTGTCATTATGGTACCCTTTGCCAGAAAATCTGTCATCACTACTCCGGTCTGCTCCCAGTAGGCTGTGAGCATGACCTTGCCAGCGGATGGGGGGGTAAACCCTTGCCAGCTTCGGTGCTGGTGAGTCCAAGTGCTTCATCGGCATTGACTGCGCTTTTGCCTCTGGATCACAGTGATGGACTCAGATTTCATCCTGTGTAATCAATCTTTTGAAAAACTTTTACACATCTTGTTGGCACATCTTCAAATTCATCCTCGAGCACTTGACGCGTTATCGCTCCTGGAATGTAGTGAGAAACCTGGGAACCCATCTGTCAGAGACTTTATGCATATGCAAATGTTCAGGAATGATAATGTCCACACACTTTGTACTAATCTTTACATCTTGGCTATTTGGCGAATAGTAATGCGGCGATCTTCCATAATGGCAGCCTCATCTTGACGGACAGATGGCTCCTCAATGGCAGAAAGGGGGAGCTGTTTCCACAGACTTCCGGTCATGTTTGAATTGACAATACCACCGTTTTACACGGTCATATGATGTGGCATTATCACCATCAGTTTCTTTCATTTCATCAAAAGGCTCATATGGTGTGCGTCCTTTCAAATACAAACACCGGATCACTGCTCGACATTCAACAGGCTCCATATCTCATCTGCCTTAGTTGAAACACCTTTAAAACAGAAACCACAATGAGATCAGAGCTGTTATTATCCACATATACCTTGGAGATATAAGGCATTGCGCATGCAAAATTTCAGTTATAAGACAACTGAACGTGGGTAAGGCGCATTACATATTCCACGCAATTCGTAAGTCCTAAATGATTTTCTTTTTGCTTGTAAAGTGAACGTCTCTAAGAGTGAATAAAAAATAATTTCTAGAATTTTTAAATGAAAGGTCGCGTGCAACTTACTCAAGATCGGAAACATGTCAACACTAAAATTCATGGCGCAGGCATGGTTATTTATACGATGATCGCAAATCGCTGTACCATACGTATTATTCAGAACATCTGAGGGTGAAAAATTTGCATAACAAATCTTTGATAGTGCATGTTGTTTCTAACAGGAATCCAATCTTTGCGATGTTCGCCCGATATAGTACGCATTTCAACTACATTTAAATAAATAAATAAATAAATAACAGAATTATTATTTTTGCGGGAGGGGGAAAATAGTTGCAAATGTACGACAACATAGGCCTGGTGAAAAAACACCACGTTGAGTCGATGCAAAATAAGAACGTGTCACAAAGAGATTTGCTTAGCAAATCGGTCACTGATAGTAACAAGCAAAGGTAAACGTAGGTAAAATGAAATAATAAATAAAAATATGGATTAATAATAAAATATTAATATTGGTATAAAAAATGGATTTCGGCCATTGGATTATTTTGGACCATCTTCCACTTACGGGATTTTCTTGGATTTTACTTCTGCAAATGGAAATTCAATTAACTTTCTTGAAGTTATATTTTTGGATTTTACTGTCATTGAATTATTTATCTTTCACCATTCTCGTGTAATCACATTTTTCTCCACCATATTCCCTCTGCTTCACTTTTTTGTTATCAAGTAAGATATTTGACTTACTTGTGGTTCAAATATTTTTGTATGCAAAATCCGATCCCGAATTGTGCTAATTCCTACCTTCTAGTACGAAGGAAGGTATTTCGTCGAAACTCAAGTGTTTCCTTTTCAGATTAAACATGTGTTTAACCCTTTTTAACACATTTATAGCTGATTGGCAAAGTAAGAATTCCATTGATAAATACCGCCGTGCGTCTATATACACAATAATTGCACGGATTACATACGTAGAGTAACTGTGCAGACGATAAATTGGGAAGAACTTGCGGAGCAGAAGATTTGCACTCCAATAGAACAACCGATTCCCTGCATTGCTATATCCTTCTTATACTATTATCTTACTTTCCCTGTTCTTTCTTTCTCTATTTTTATCTCTCTTTCTCTTACTCTTTACCTTTATATATATATATATATATATATATATATATATATATGACTCTCTTTTTCTCTCTCTCTAGATATATATATGCATGTATATATGTATGCATATCATATAGTAAATACACTAAAAACTATGATAAATACTCTATACACCTTTGTGCACTACACTATATATAATACGCTCCTCCTTTATTTATAATTCGACACCCCAACATCATTTATAATTTAAATGTGGTTTAATCTATTTCGTTCCTAATGAATCCAACACTAGAGGCTGCATCCTTACTATGATACATAGCATCTTCTCTACTCTTCTGGTGAGAAGCATTATGCTTGGAAATGCCTCGTCAAAAAGAGTATCTTAAATCCCCCAAGTAATCGATTGTATTCCCTTATTGAAGAAATGAACCAACCTATATCCAGCAATATATAGTTATGTGTCTACATTCCCAGCTCCTATTGTTTTCATATATATATATATATATATATATATATATATATATATATATATATATATGTGTGTGTGTGTGTGTGTGTGTGTTTGTGTGTGTGAAAACAAATGTAAATCGCTATATATATTTTATAAATTACTATATATACATATATACATATATACACACACACACATATATATATATATATACATATATATAATTATACTAGCACTAGTACCCGTCGTTGACTGGGTTCAAAAACAGACTCCAGAAAATAGACTCTGATTTATGAAACTATGATAGGTTTTGAAAACGAAGGGTTGTTAAGACATAGCTTCAAATTTGGGGATATCAAAACCAAAGCAAAATACGATGAAAGTAAAAATAAAATAGATAACCTCCATAATTTATTATACCATACCTGTTCACACTGACGCACTTATCACAATATTCCGTGGAGTTCTATTAAAAAAACCTTGGTAAACTTTGTGACACGTTTACATTCTTCAGAGCGCAGGTGAGAACGAACACCCCGCAATTTTAGTATACCATCTTTCTTACAACTGAGACATAATTATAAAAGTGTACTTACGCAGATAGATATGAAAAGTCGTTATTAAAGTGTGTGCCTATTTCCATTCTATGGAGGTCAGGCGCGAACGCAGATCCCACAATTTAATTTAAGTTAAAACATAATTATACAAGTATTATGAGGTGCATCTATATCAAAACCCTTGTAAACGTTTTTTTTTTAAATTTAAATTTTTTTTTTATTTCCATACCTTGTGGACCAGGCGGGAACTCTGAACCCACAATTTTAATGAACCGCTGTTCTGCCAGAGCAAACACACCCATTTTTGTGTCTCGATACATCTTCTATAATTATATGTAATCAGTTTTTTTTTTTTAAATGTCAACCATATAGGAGCCTATTCGTGACCAGACACACACACACACGGATATACACACATATATTCAACTTTATATACACATATATATATATATATATATATATATATATATATATATATATATGTGTGTGTGTGTGTGTATATATATATATATAACTACTTCATTTACTTACATAAATTTAATATACGAAAGTACAGATTTATGCCTAAACTTTACATATTTACTTCAAAAGTGCTCAATACGTAGGTAATTACTAATTACTGTATATATATATATATATATATATATATTGAGAGAGAGAGAGTTATTAGTAATTACCTACGTAATTACTAATTACTATATATATAGCTTATTGCGTTAGAATGAAAAAAGCAAGCTAAATTCTATAGCAGAAGACTTATCAGGACAATTTACAGCTCAACAAGTATCATATGAGTTTATATAGGAGGACGTATATAGGAGAACTATATGGATATATATATATATATATATATATATATATATATATTGTGTGCAGAAAGTTAGTTGAGACAGATCATTGGTACCGTCGGTTTCAAGCCCGATGATAAGGCCCGTTTAAGGTATCCTTATCAAGCTCTCTTCAGCCAATATTCGTCACAAAATATATATGCGCTCTTACAATTTGGAGTTTCCTTTTAATTGAGCACTCTGCTGGAATTATTTTAAAAAAAACTAATCATAATATATATATATATATATATATATATAAATATATATCTATATATATATATATATATATATAAAGTTATAAAATGTGATTAAGCTACACTGAATGGTCCGTGTTTCATCCATTCTAGGATTCTTCAGGCTTATGCGCATAAGCCTGAGAAATCATTGAGTGAATTAAACGCGGAATATTCAGTGAATCTTAATCGCCTTATACATTTTATAACTTACTAACTAGCTCGTCATACGTATTGAGCACGTTTGAAGTAAATACTTAAAGTTTTCGCATACATCTATACTTCTGTATATTAATTTTATGTGAGTAAATTAAGTTGTTATATATATATATATATATATATATATACATATATATATGTGTGTGTGTTTAGAGAGAGCGAGATTACTATAATTAGGTGAGGAGCCACAACTATTTCATTCTATTTATCTTATTTACTTTTAAATCTGTTTAATCAACTATTTTCAAACGAATAAATTAATTATATTCGCTAATTATTGTCAACCACGGTGAACCGATATGGAAGATTTACATGCTTCCCTGCAGTTACTTTATCGCAATAAAGTGACACTCTAAAACCCTTACTATTGATTCCATACAATTATTCTTATAGATTGTCTTTAATTAAAGTTTACAATTAAAAAAAAACTCTGATAAAATTGTGGTTTTCATCTCGAAATCCCAATCGATAATTAAAAGAAGACCTACTATTTATATTATATGCTGTATGTACAGTTATACAACATGTTTGTGGGCGCTGTACACTTTATCAGAGGAAATAAGACATGTAAACATGTCGGCTACCGTCTATGTAACTATTCAGATTTATAACGGAAAACTATGAGGGTTTCTTGTTTTTATACGACTGGGAATATATAGCTCACAAAATAAGGAAATAAGTAATGCTTTCATTATGCGCACTTTGAAAACCCTTGCATACATTTTACAATTGTCAATAATCTTAAAAGGTAAGAAATCGCACGTTTGCATATAGTTCTTTGTTTCTACTTCATTTAATTTAATTTTTTTTTTTTACTAGACAACCATTTTTTCTCATATTTTTTCAATTAAAAACAATTTTTTTTCGAAGCTATACATCCTATAATCTATCAACATCACTCCTAGTAAATTAAAGTAGAATAACAACGAAATATAAATGAGAAAGACAATGGAAAATGGTAACAATTGTATTTTATGAGAAAATACAAGATTAACAAATAGCCTTTGGTGGTAATATAATCAACATGGATTTGAGGAAATGCTCTACTAGTGGTATGTTAGACGATAAATGATAATAATAGTGTTAAAAGTTTTTTTTCGACCTAGTGGAGTCAGAATTGATTATGACAGAAATATTATGACATGCAATAAGCGTTTTCTTTTGTTGCTAGAATAAATTCACTTATATATCTTCTCCGGAGAATTTGATTTCTCATAACACACAATTGTTTATTTTTTACTAAGTAAATCGTTGTAAAAATAAACATATTGCTGGTAATATGCTTGGATTCAATTATAATTAGTAACGTGCTCGTTAGAATTTTCCTGTACAAGATATAATTACTGATGATGGCACAACTCAAGATAAAGATGGAGCCAAACTCAGTTTACTATATGGATATCACTTGTTAGGGAATGTGGCATTATGTTGTATGTATAATATCAAACGGTCTTTCAGTTTATATAAAAGAACTGGTAAATCAATCATAGCAAACCAGTATACCTAACCAATGCAATCAAATTTTTTAACTTGAGATTAATTTTACCTGTTACAATAAAGTCGGAAAAATATACAGAAATCCGCGGGCCCCTTTTAATTATACACACATTAGCATGGGAAATAATGCAAAACTGCCGTTTAAGTCCTGTTTTCTACACCATTCGACTCCAATCAAAATCCAGAAACTTTTTCTCTTTTTATCTTATTCTTTAATAACGAACTAATTAATTTAAAGAACGCTGAGGTATTATCACCTTGTCATGTACGTTATGGGTTATCGCGTATATTAATATCAAAACATAAATTACAAGAGAACCAAGAGATTATCGGAGGAAAATGAAATGTATTACAATAACACCTTCGTCTAAAATAAAGACACACGAGCAAATGAAAAAATAGCAAATTTAATTGCATAACAAACTAGAAAAAATACCAATATTAAATACAATCTGAAGTGATGAACATTATTACTTATTACCCCAGTTTGTAGCGTTACCCATATAACTTATGAAATTTAAAACTGTTTTGTATTATAATCAAATTATTAGCCTTTAATATAGTATTACTGATGACCAGGTTTTTAAAATGTACGTTTTATTACTCTTACCTGGTCATAAATTATTCATGTTAACAGAATATCTATACGTCGAAAACATGCTAAAACAACTTGAAACGGCAGGGATTTGTCTCCTTTGAAACAGTCCTTGAATAAAATGGCAAATTGTGCAATATTGCATGGGCGCTGCAGAAAGCATAAGATAAAGTTTGTACAAATATTAAAATTGCTTTTAATATATTAAAAAATATATATTAACTGACAATATTTTTCATTTATTCAATTTTTATTTAAATATTTATCGACAGAACCTGTTGCATAGTCAGAAAGCAATGCATAAATAATGACGAACATACTTCATATTGGTCACGACTTTAAGAATTTTTGAACAAATATATTTAGACCATTATTCAAGGCCGCTGCACGAAATGGTGTTTCTGGATAATCATGTCACAATCCTACTTTCACACTTTACATAGCAAAAATATCTAATGGATACAGTGTTGCGGCAAATATATGGTGTTTGTCATGCGAAAATCGGGTAAAAATATAGTATAGATCTGAAACCCCCCGTATACTAACCAAGATCTTTGCCTCCTAGATGCAATAGTGTATATTCTCTGCCTGTTTATTTAATTATTAGAATTCTTTGAAGATAAGTAATGTGTATATTTTATATATTGTATATTTTATTTATTTATTTGCGAACTATTATACTCGTCGATATAGTTGTTGTTTCACGACTGTTCGACCAACTATTCCTATGGCTTTATAAGGTTCTTCTCCGCGACGGAATGCGGATGTTGTATCTTTTATTATATATTCAAAAAATACTACATTCGATTATTGATGTGGTTTCACCACTTTTTGGCCAACTAATTCTCTGGCCGGCTTTGTGTAGGATAGAAACCTTTATTTAGAGAGGGAAGCCTCATGGTATTTGAAATGTTTTCTAGCCAAGGTACAACACCTATTGAAGACTCGTGTAAAAGACTCGAGTAAAAGCGAGGGGCTGTTAAAACATTGTTCAAGAACATGTTTAGCAAATCATACAGAATTCAAATTTAGGTTGGTCTACCTTTATGCAATGTAATGCCTCATGTCGAGATTATAGATTGCCCACCGCAAAGATCTTATTATATAACCGCCTTTGGAAGCGGTGAGGCTTGGGGTCGAGGCACATTGGAAGGCTAACAATTATGCTGATATTTACTATTAAGCATTATTGGTTTCGCGACCATCGGCGGCCAACCCAGCTGAAAAGAAGAATCAAGTTAATTAAACTTTTTGTGAGAACACATATACTTTTATTGTTGTAGAAAAATTACAAGTTAAGTAATTTTAGAAAGCAAGAAGGAAATCATACATTGCTAGTTCAATGTGTGTTTGCCTGTTGAGTGCTGAAAGGGGTCAAAATAACAACATTTTGAGAATGTGGGTAGGGTGTTTATTTTAATTCCAGATTTGCACGCGATGACTGTTTGCAGAGTTACACACCCGCAAAGGATTGGGGACTCTCATGGCCCAATGGATATGCAAATTGATGATTGGTTGAGAGGATACCCTTACCAACCCCTATACCTTTGTCTAAAAATGGAGGTGTCGCGCCACAAACCAGATTAAGCCAGGCCTCGGGAGATAGAATCTAACTAAGAGATGTCACTCCCTTTCCGCCCGCCCACACCACCTCTAACTCGAGAGAAAATGTGGAACCTGTATTTCGTGAAATGAAAACGGACTAATAATTGTGCATATGTAACATTTTGTAACTTTTTACTGAATTAATTATAGTAGACTAGCGATATCTGCCTTTGTTGTTATTTTTTGCTTGCAAATGTGAATGTCAACCCAGCGGTGGAAATAACGACTCCTATAGAGAAAGAATCTTATAAAAGTATCTAGGAAGAAAGGCAATCACAATGTTTGTTACCTCAACGAAATTAAGGGTTACAGTCCTGACTTAAATACAATAGACCATATTTGAAAACCTTAGGAGTGAAAGTTATGGAAATAAATCCAGATAACACGGAGCATTTGTGGGCGAGGCATCACGAAAAATGGACTAAAATTAGAATAAAGAATTTATAAGAACTGATTCGTTATTGTAGTTGAAGATGTCCAGCTGTCATTGAGAGCAAGTCTCATTTACTAAATATTAATTTTACATGTATTTGTGTTGTGTTGCGGCTGTTTACATTGTTTTTCTCAAGGTTGCCCCTATCTTATGCAAATGATTAAAATTTTCGCATGTAATTATGGGTGATAACGACTAACAGTTGTAAGACTTTCAGCTTTTCACAGTTGTTATTTCTTAGAAACATTATGTTTTAAATCTTGTCCCTCAATTTTGTACGCTACCGTATATATATATATACATACATATATATATATATATATATATATATACATATATATATATATATATATATATATATATTCAACTAAGTAGATTTATTTATACAAAAATACAATGAGTCAGTATTTAAAATTACAGAACGGTATACAATTACCTTGTCCATGAGGTTAAAACCGGAAAAAAGGTAAAACAAATAAACAAAGAGATAAAATTCTCGAGGGCATGATATTTCAAATTAAATGCATCTTACCAAAATATTAAAAAATCGGGATTATACAACAATTATATTAAAATAGACAACACCAATCTAATTTCATATATGATATTTAAAAAATACATTTAACAGGTGAAATATGAAAAAAATGATTAAAAATTGAGTCTATATTCAAAAGCAGAAATTAATTGATACTTGTCTTGAAGGGAGTTGAGTAGCAGCAATATTTGTATAAAAACCCATTACAATATTATTTTTATTGAACTCATATAGTACTTCATATTCACGAAATTTTTACTTTGGATTGAACCTGTAATAACTAGTTAGTATATTCAGCGGTGATATGCCTACTTTCGTGATATTGTTTTTATTTTAATTTTTTATTCCTTTGTCTTCTTTAGTTTTACTTTAAATTTGTTTTTAAGACACGCTCATGACTAAACTCTCACCCTATTCAATACATTATACTTGAATAATATACACTTTATATATATATATATATATACATATATATATATTTATATATATATATATATATATGAAATAAAATAGAGGTGGAAGGACCTGGATACTCAACGTTTCGCCCGATTTATGCGGGCTTCTTCAAGAGGGATGGTCATTGACGAGAGAGTCGGAGGATTGGGGCTATATATAATGATGGGGGGAGAAGCGTGTTTACTTATGTAAATTAGATGTCATATATACATATATATACATTTTATGAGAGAAGAACTAATTAGAGTAAACTAGTGTAGTGGATTACGTCTAAAAGATAAAATATCGTAGAGATTAAAAATTGTGTTTGGAAATATAGCGGTGATATATTAAATAAATAAAATGACACGTGATTACGAAAGAATCTTTTTTTTTTTTTCAAATTAGAAATAATTGAATTGGGATAAAATAGCGCAGTAACTTAAAAGATGGTGTCTAAAAATAAGAATAGGAGGTGATAAAATGGAGTCTAAAAATAGATAATGATAAAATACAGTAAATAAGTAAAATAAAAATAAAATTAAGTGAAATTACGAATTTTTTTCGCGTTTAACCGGTGTCTAAGTTGTTTTCTTTGATAATTATTTTCGACAGAAAGGGAGCAACGTGGAAAAAACCTTTTCTTTGCTTAATTATATTGCTGTAATGGGAGATTATAGCTGACTCAATTAAACGTCGAGTGGATCTGTTATGTATGTGTTTAAGGAAAGTTGCTTTGTTAAAATCAAAATGGTGGTCGTTTTCCATGATGTGACAAAATATGGTGTTGAGTGTATTGTTGTTTTTTACATCTCTTTTGTGTTCATATATTCTTTTATTTAAATTACGTTGAGTTTCTCCTACGTATATTCTTCCACAATCAAGGCAGGGTATGGAATATATTCCGGATTTGGTGTTAATGTTGGTATTAGTTATAATTTTACGTGTTAGATCCCTAATTGTTAAAGAGTTTAGTTTTGTTATTTGAATGCCTGTCTTATTTAGGTTCTTATAGATTGTGTCGTTGTTTTTATTAGTTGGTAATGTTAATTGTATGTTGTGTGTCTGGCTATTGGTCTCGGTTTCGGTTACGGTAAATTTTTAGTGCTTTTCTTTTTGTATTTGCCAAAAAATGTTGAGGGTATTGCAAGTTCATGAATGTACGTTCGATATACTCAAATTCTTCCACGATGTATTCTTCACTGCATATTCTCAGGGCCCTAAGAAAAAATCCTATTAGAATACCTCCTTTTACTTTATCATCGTGATGAGAGTAAAAGTGTATGTAATCATTTTTATTCGTGACTTTCCGATGGACTTTAAAACTTAGATAATCATTGTTATGTTGTTGTCCAGAAAAGGTATGGAGTTGTTATTTTCTCTTTCATACGTATAGTTAATAGTGGGTTCAATCTTGTTTAATTTATCAGTGATATTCTCTATTTTAGAAGATATAGGGAGAAAAATTAAAATATCATCAATATATCTATAGTAGGAGGTGCCCGTGGGCAATTTATATTTCATGGGTCCGGTTTCTATGAATTCTAAAAATATACATGCCAAAACCCCACTTAGAGGGTTACCCATGGGCAGTCCAAATTTTTGTTTGTAGCAGAGTCCATCGAATGTGAAATATGTCATGTCAATGCATATACTTATAATTTTAATTATATTATCTATCGGCAAAGGTAATTTAATTTTTATTTTATTTAAGTGTTTTGAAAGAAGGTTGAGACATTTCTTGGTAGGGATATTGGTGTATAAAGATTCTATATCGAGACTATTCATGGTTTTATTTTTCATATCTATGTTTTTTTATCTTATTAAAAGGTCGCCAGAGTTTCTTATATGGGGATTGCTAATTGTGCCCAATAATGGCGTTAGGAGTTTTGTGATCGCTCTTGCTATCTTATGGGTGGCACTGCCAATGCCAGAGATGATTGGGCGTATTGGATTATCATTTTTATGTGTTTTGGGTAAACCATATAAGGTCGGGATTTTAGGATGGTATTCTATATAGGTAGTCCATATGTTATCGCAATTTTTAATCTCTAGTTTACTCTAATTAGTTCTTCTCTCATAAAATGTATATACATGTATATATGACATCTAATTTACATAAGGAAAACACGCTGCTCCCCCCATCATTATATATAGCCCCAATCCTCCGACTCTCTCGTCAATGAACATCCCTCTTGAAGAAGCCCGCATAAATCGGGCGAAACGTTGAGTATCCAGGTCCTTCCACCTCCATTTTCTTTCATATCGTCAGATTTAATCCAGCTCAACAATCATATATATATATATATATATATATATATATATATATATATATATATATTTATATATATATATATATATATGGTACCCGGAAAACACGTCCTCAGATAACTAGTACCAAGAAAAATCGTCCCTTTTTGCGAGGAAGGAAAACTGGTGCCTTATTAAATAACTATCGATTTAAAATGTATTTCTCGAAGAAGATATTGTCTTTCAAAGAAAATCCACAAACGGTAAGATTTAAAACAATAATTTTTGACTCTTGGTTTAAAAATGGACTTGATCACTGAGTCAGGTCACGAAAAACAAGACCATATATTTTTATTTCAAATACTTTAGTTATAATTCATTTAGGGTGTTTACAAAAAAAGGAAAAGAAACAAAATACCTGCGTACTATCAAGAAATAATTATTTTATTTAGAAGAATACATGTACTTTAAAACAATTCTTGTGTTATTACGAAACAACAAAAAAGAAGGCATATTTATTTTGTTTACCCCGCTGAAAAAAATAACGTTATTAGTTCAAAAGGAGAGTATTTTAAATCCCAATTCAGCGGGAACTCCTGCAGTATACTTACGGCAGCTTTTATTAAAGGGGCACACCTCCAATTTCTTCTTGCTCATACAACGCGGTAAATAAGTAAGATTCAATAATTTTTTTCCGAATAGAAAAATGTTTTAAACCCAAACATATATTGTATCAAAATCTATCAGTACATAATTGGAAAAACATGTAGTTAAGAGTCTGCGTAAGAAAATATAATTATAAAGAACAATTTTGTAATAAAAACAAATCATCGAATTTTTGTAAATTAAAATAGCTTTTTTTTTCGAACAAATAAATAATTTAACTGAAATATTTTTGTTTAGATTAAAGCGACTTTGAAGTGTCAACAATAAATTAAGAATTTAAATGTTTTTGGACCGAGAATCAGCACCTGGTGAGAGTTTAGTAAAACGCACTCAGATGGTGGCCGTTTTCATACTGTACAAGTGTACTTGGTCTTTTGTGAACAAAAAAAGTGTTAAAACTAAAAAAGTTGTCGGTTCTTGATGGGGAACGTTGACCCTGCGTAAACGTTGTGTTTTTAATGATATCTCCCTAAAAGAGGGTACTTTCACTTTCTTTGTATATATCTCAGACTTTATTTTTAATCTCGCGTGTACTTATTTTTTTTAATTTTATTTTCTAGGGTGGTAAATTGGACTCATACTTTTATTTCGTGCTTGTTTTATTTCCTTTTTATTTCATTTTATTTTTATTTTTTCATAATGCTTTCCACTAAGTATATTTTTTTTATTAAATTATTTTTCCATATATAAAATAAATGATGTTTCTCCCCCTTGTTTCTTTGGTCGAAATAGTAGCTTCCAAAGTTTTCATGATTAATTAAACAAAAAAAATGTGCGCATGCGCTTTTAGGGAGCAACCGTTCACGAAAGTCATTGTTTACGCTGGGTCGACGTGACTCCTGAAGTATCAAAATTTTCTAAATATAATATTTGTTTTATTATTTGATAATACAAAAGGTGTTCTTTTTTATTGTTTGTTTCGTAATAACAGAAGAAATGTTACAAAATAAAGTAATATTTTTTAATAAATATATCTTTTTTGTCGTGTCTTCCATTGAATTTTATAACATAATCAACCTATCCACTTCCGATAATTGGGTTTTGTTATGGAGCCGTGATCTTGGACATTACCTAAAAATACACAAATGTATTTTCTTTTAAAGGTGGCTGGTTTAAAAATATATTTACCTATGTATTTTCCTGTATTTTCTAGCTTGTGAAGCACTGTTTGTTGAAAAGTAATACTCGACATTACTTGTTTTTTTAAATATTTTTTGCTAAAAAATCTCTCTAAAATAAGTTTAACCATCAAAGGCTTTAAAGCTAGGTAGCTAACGAACATTTAGAAAAATTAATTTCATTTGTTTTAAACAACAGTAAACAAGTAAAAAATATTTAAAACCAATATAATGTTCGCTTTTGAAAATAGTATATTCGTCAAAAACGGCTATAAGATGTGTTTTCAATAAATATTTATTCAATAAGGGGCCAGTTTTCCTATCTAGCAAATGGGGGCGATTTTTCCGGGTATAAGATATCGGGTACGTTTTCCGTGTACGTTTTATTTGTAATTCAATTGTCACCCAGAACAAGGCACACTGCATCTTTGCAGTAGGGGGCTATTATCGGGGGCTAAAGTTGCAGAGGTATCATTGTTATATACTGGGTGTTATTATTTATGAATGTGTATTCTGTATTGTTGTTTATGTTTACATTAGAAAGTTTAAGTGTTTTATCTCGAGGTTGTCTTAGTGAGAGATTAGAGTCTTAAGAGTGTTCATATATTGTAAGAGATGGCATATTGGAGACAAAAACAAGTATATATAGAGAAAGAGACAGTTCCGTATGTATATATATATATATATATATATATATATATATATATATATATATATATATATATATATATATAATAGGCAGGTACATGTTAATACAAGAGAACATATACAATGAGAGGATATTTATGAATATCTTGATAGATAGACAGAGAGATAGTGCGTTTGACATTTACGTTTTGACAGTTTTGTATATAATATAAACACGTTACCTTTCTCGTAAAGATGAACACAGAAGACGCAGATACACAAAGATGATGACGTCCTTTATTTCATGACCGGTCCATGGTTTCGCTTGAGGAATTCAAAGTTTCTTTACATGGTTATTTCTAAAACCCTCTCATTTCTAGAGGGTGTCTTGATGCTAACGGAGAATCGGTCTGAACCTCTCTGCTCCTATCCGACTCTTTTCCCAGACGCGCAGACTGTATCTAAAAACTCTACCTATATTGAGAACACGTAACGTCATCGCATGATTAAACATGTGCTCATAAAGCACGTGTGTGACATGCGTCAGGTTGCCAAACTTGAAATGCCCCCGAGTTCAGTAACCTATTTTTCAAATAATATCCATACAAAATATGTTTACAATTTCAATTGACGATTAAGTTCTTTAACAGAAACACATTTCATTATTACATTCCTTTTCCATATACAAATATGTAAGCTAAACAATTGCAATTTCTCATTTCAATGATATTCTGTATTTATTTTACTTATGATTGGAATGTTCCATTCCAAATCTTGCTTCGCAAGTTCGAATCCTTGACTATCCTATTTCCTATTTACATTTAACTAATTCCCTTGTTGGTTTACTTACATAAAATAAGGCAGCCCTTTTATCATCTAGCATTATGAATGGATATTAGTAGCAAGATGTCTGTGCATATTACACTTAAACTCCTGCATGTCATGGCAGTTGGGAAAGCAGAACCCCGGAAGCAGTTCCAAAGTCTATCATTTCTGGGAAGAAACTATTAGAGTAGAAGGTTTTTGTATACCCAGAGATCTCTACTGTGAATGGGTGGGATCTAGCCGATTGTCGGGTTTATCGAGGAGGCATAAGTTCTCGTAGTTCGTCAGAACATTCACCATTAAAGTGCTTATAGAACGGGTAGAGGGGTTCAACATTTAGTCGAGGACACAGAAGCTGAGGTTAGATGACAGTTTATGGTCTTTCAGGTTAGCGACTCTCTTTTCAACCCTGTCAAGGAGTGAGAGACAAGTAGCATATGCACCTGCCCGAATGTGACAACATTACTCCATGCATTGTAGAATGGTGGCCTTATAGAGACACAGGGTACTTTCAGGCGTAAGTAGCTTTCTAGCACGGTAATGAGAGTCCACATTCTTGGCAGAAGCTCTCAATGTATCTATTGCAGTTCATGTTCCCTGTACTCGTATGGCCGAGAAGTTTAAAGGAAGCAGTTTCAGCTCATGTGTTCTTCGCCATTACTATTGGTGGAAGTAAAGGTTTGTTGTAATTATTGAAGAAAGCGATCTATGGGATATTTCCTCACATATAGAAAAGCGAACCGCATGATGGCAAATTCGGGATTTTATTAGAGTCAGTAAAAGGAAAAAGGAACGTATGATATAATTTTGGGAAGAATCACGTAATCTATTAAAAATGACTACTTACTTAAATGTAAAGGTGAGTCCATATTGTATATATATATATATATATATATATATATATATATATATATATATATATATATAGACTTAATTGCCCACACTGTGTACATAGCTAAACCATCCAGTATTAATTACTAGTTTTATTATTCAGTAAAACTGAGTCGCATGTATGTGATATTACTCTTGTGTATTCTGAAATGGTCGCTTGGATGTGACCGAGAATAGATTAGTGGATAGATTAGCTATGGTGGCGTAATCACAACTGTGATAGGTATTCTAATATTGTATATTCTCTGAATCAAATGTAAAAAGGGGCGATGTATTTCTCCAAAAATTTATATGCTAAATGTCCAGAGATTTCGAGTCAGATCTCGTCTGTATCTTAATTAAGGTACATTGAAGTACACGCTAGCCAGAGAAACATTGTGGGTGGCCATTTTGTCTTTTACACACTGGATGCACCGTGAAAGGTTTTATTTCGATCGGTGTGATCGATGTGCTAGCAAACATTCACGGTTGTGTCTAAGACTTTTTTCCATCAACGAAGTTATAGTGTAAGAAGAGCACGGCTGTCTTAAAGCAAAACAGACGATTCTGATTGACAATGATAAATATTTATCGGAAAGTAGTTATACTCACATACCTTGAGAATACATTTGAATGTATAGATGTTTTCCGCAGAAAAAATGAAAGAGACTAAAAATGGGTAGAATAAATTAGCAAGACACTTTTTGTCTCACATCGATAGGGAATAAAATTGAGGCTGTAGCGTATTTACAGAATTAATAAAATTGGGATCGTGGAAAGACGGACCGATATTCTTGAAAAATAGAGGGTTAATGTGACATTTTCTGGACTACATGTCATTATTTTCGGCTTGCTTTTGCTTGTAGGAAAAGGGTTGAATTATCATATTTGGATACTACAAAAACATGTTTATGTGCATCCAGGAGACAAGCGCCCGCGTGTTTGTGTGTTGTGTGGGGGGTCGTAAGAGAGACGGACGAAAAGGAAAGACTTACCTCGGGGCCGGCTCTGCGACGCCGACCGAAAATAGAGAAAGAAAAATCAAGATGGCGGCCGCCGTCTTTTGTAAAGGTATATATCTCGCAAAGTCACATGAATTCTCGCAATATGCAAATTTAGCCGGCCTGCAACGGCCATAAAAGTGGGTGATTGCAAGACGTTGGGATAGCGATGATTGACTTGGTCGGGAATCGTGTTGCTGTTGCTTCTCGTGCCGTGTGGGTGTGAGCATATCTAACCGTTGTTGGGACCGTTCTGAGTAACCGATTGTTGGGTCTGTTCTGAGTAACTGTTCGCGTCCGTCCAGGTAGCTTGCTAGTTAGATTCCGTGCAGAACCGGTGTTTACTGGTTATTGAATTGCTTTACGTTGCTGCAACATTACACATCTACAGAGGGCGCAATACTTTTAAAGGATTTTCCTTATACATTTTCTACACTTAGTAAATGATGTGTTTTCAATGCTAATAGTCTATATTTCCAGCACATACTTAATGAGCAAATTTAATTTACAAACGAAACTAATAGATAAAAATAACACAAATGACAATATTTCGGACTTCAGACGTAAATGTCAGCGTAGTAGAAGGCAATATTCTTGCGAACAAATAAAACGCGTAATAATATAGATAATTACATATCGAAGAGAGTAAGAAAATATGCTGTAGGGTGAGTGGGCGTATCAATAATGCAATCCATAAATTTGACGGAAAGTATGGTAGAGCAGACGAGCGTTCTAATATTGTAATGAGTTATCTGTTTGAAGAATGTGGATCTTTAAAGTATAATCTGTAAGAATGTCATGAAATTTGAAATAAAGGTACATTTTGCACTGTAAAAATTTATCACTTTCTCTCCTTCACACGCTCTCTCTCTCGCTCTCTTTCTCTCTCTCTATATATATATGTATATATATATATATATATATATATATATATATATATATATATATATATATATATATATATATCTTCTTTGGGTGGTTCTGTGGATCGAAAGTACCAATACATTCTAAATACCAGCATCATGTATTGTTTAGTGAATACTTTTTGTGTGTAAAAATACACGCATTAATACTTTTTATACGTTATTTAATTTTCTGATAAGCTGTATTTAACATGTTGTTTTGTGACAAGTAGTGTGGCGCATTGATTGAATGAGCGTGTTTATTTACATTAAGAGTTATTCCTTTCTTTCAGTGTGAAGTGTTTCTCGTTAATATAAGTATGTTATTCTATTTGTGTTTGCAATTTTCTCCCCTCATACCGTGAGTACTCGCCATGTATAGAGTGACAAATTTGGTGGCCACATCTAACTAGAATCCCGCTTTAGCATAAACGTCAATATAATATGGAAGTAATAAATAGATCGCAAATAAAGAGACAGTGAAACCAGAATAATCATAGAAACCTGGCTAAGATTGTTTAGCCAAGACCTTCCGGCAAATATTAAGAAACGTATGAAAAGAAGTATGAGGATTACACTTGAATAGTTGGTTGTAAAAACAAATTTCCAATCTTGATCGCAAAAGGTAACCCGTTGAATAAATATTGGAGTTCAGGATAAATTCCATCTTACATCATCATCATCATCATCATCATCATCATCATCATCATCATAATAATAATAATAATAATAATAATAATAATAATAATAATAATAATAATAATAATAATAACAACATAGGAAACGCATAGTTATTCTCTAAAAATCGTTCGATTTATCAATTCTACGAAAATATTACTTTTTTATCTTACAAAAATGCTTTATTGTTGTGTTTGTAATACTATATGGCAGCGTATATTTTATCTAACGGGCAAACATCTGTGTATATGTATGTATACACTGTGTACGTATATCACGGGCATTTTAACGGGCAATTGTCTCGCATTACTTTATGCCTATTTATTGTACGGTCGGTCATTGTCTATTATTTTGGGTGCGCGTGTATCGAACATAATACACATGCACATAACGATATATTTTTAGCATTCCTAGGAGAATGGCCACTAGAAGCAGCAACCTGCTGTATATCAAACGATCATGAGGTTGTTGGCACGGAAACTGAGAAGAGTAACCTGCTCTTCAGTCAGTTTGCCTCAAACTCCAATGAGACCCGGCACACCATTCCCTTCTTGACCTTCCTTTGAGGACAGACACTACACTAGATGATTTGAACAGTATATATATAAACGCATATACCGTTCACTTGGAAAAACAGCGAGGTAGGGTAGAGTTGTATCCCTCGATATATATAACGTTTTTGACAGGGTATGGTCTTCTAAGGAAAAGTAGATTATACGGTATCACTGGCAGAATACGTGATGTAATTTAATCCTTCTTAAGTAAGACACAAATCCAGCTTTTCCTCGACAGTCGTACATCTAAACATATGATATAAATGCGGGAATAACTCAGAGGTCTATCTTCGGACCGTTATTATTCCTGATATTCAGAAATGACATTCCTGATAAAATTGTTTCTACGATGGGTATATTTACTGATGACACCGCTACATAACAAGCACGATGGGGAAATAAATGAGCATATATCTAAGGGAATAGCTGAAACACTAGAGGATTACCTCCAACTTGTAGTGGGATTTGAATAAAAATGTATGGCCACATTCACTGCTGCAAGGACTTAGCTTGTTTCCCTCAATAACTACAAGCCACCTTCACTACACTTCACTAGCAATAGCCAAGAACACATTACCCGAAAGTACTTCCTTTAAACTCCTCGGCTTAATGTTTACATGGAACTGGAATAGATACATTGAGATATTTGTCAAGTCTACTGTAAATAACTGTTGCTTTTTCTACCATGCTAGAAAGCTACTTACGCCTGAATGTATCCTTAAAATCTATGAGACCACAATTCTATCATGTATGGAATACTTTTGTCACATTTAAGCTGTGCATATAGTAATTGTATCTCGCTCCTTGACAGAGTTGAAATGAGATTCGCCAACCTGATAGATCGTTAACTGTCATCTAAGCTTCAGTATTAGTCTGATCGACGAAATGTCGCATCCCTCTGCCTGTTCGATAATTACTTTAATGATGAATAATCTGACGAGCTACAGGAACGTGTACTCGTAAATGTGAATACCTCAGACAACCGCGACAGACAGCTAAATACCACTCCTTTATAGTAGAGACCCCTAGGTGTAAGAAAGTGTTCTACACAAATAATTTCTTCCGCGGAAATGATAGACTTTGGAACCTCCTTCCGAGATTCTGCTTTCGAAACTGTACTGGCATACAGAAGTTAAAGTGTAATGTGAACAGACACCTTGCTACTCATCTCCCTTCATAATACCCCTGCAACTTATGTCCCCGATAGTAGTCGCCAACTTAAAATAGCTATGTGCCTTTTTGGGGGATTAAATTGATTTTTTAAAATCGTTCAGGACAGGACCACAAGGCAATGTGTATTATATTGTTTATTTACTCCCAGATATCCCGTTAGCAGAAATGGAGTGATATATGGGCTATGATATATTTTTCCTGTGCAGCTGACCGGTCAACAAAGTTGACATCGGACCAAATATCCCACGATTAAAATCAGTTGTTATTTACTCTGTTAGACAGACAGACCGACAAACAGACAACGTGACAACCAGATATATATATATAAGTATATATATATATATATATATATATATATATATATATATATATATATATATATATATAGGTAGATAGATAGATAATTAGCTGCTTCCATCCGGCTATTATATAAGATTATTGTGTACAGCTAACAGAATAATTTACCGTATCCTTTCTGAGAGACCGGCATTTTATGCTAGGACTAACAATATCAGTCCTATGAAGTAATAGTTGATTTCACCTTAATAAAAACCCAGAATTACAAATACAAGAGAAATGTAAGTAGTCCTGAAATACAGGGTGTATGCCTTTACACTTCGTGTACGTGCTAATTACAATAGAACATTTGGGGTATCTCATACTTTAGTTAGACGTTAGCTTAGGCTTAAATATTAAACTGTTTGAGCTTTGGAAGTTTTTGTTGAGGTATTATGATTCTAGTAATATAAAGTTACTAGACTGCTTACTTTAATTTGAATGTCGTTTTAAATATTTTAGTCAACAACCTTCACCAAATATTAATTGTTGAACATAACATCTTGACGTCAGCTACGATCCCTGTAGTGTATCTGCAAACAGAACAAAGAGTGTACTTGTGTTGCTCAATGTGAAGGAAGAGAGAAAAAATGGGCAACTCATTTATGCACTTGAAGTGAATGATGTGAAAGGCAGTGGTTGATAGAAAATAGCTGTTTTTTAAAGTATGGCATGAGAGGAAATTAGTAAGTCATAAAGGCTGATTAGAGGCAGTAGATATGCTTTTGCGTTGGGTGAGCGCTTTAAACCAGCCTACCCTTCCGTAATGCACGAGCTATTTTTGCGTAACACTCTGATAAACATTGCTTTCCGGGGATTAAGTTGTTAAATGTTGAAGCCGTTTACTCGACTAGGGGGTCTAATTAAATGGCTAGACAAGCAAAAAAATGGTGACGAATCTTAAAAATATTGAAGATGTTGTTAACTTGCTACCTATTATTAAGGGGAATCTCTCACAAAAAACAAGGACATATGAGAAGAGAGCAGAGAAAAGCTTGCACTGGTAGAAAAACGACTGAAAATAGCATTCGCATATTGACCTTTGAGCATCTTTCGAAGTTGAGACGGGCTGGTGAGTCGGTCGATGTCTTCGCCATAGAGATTACGGGGATTGGTGAATCTGAAAAGAATAACAGGAATTGATAACATGGAGGTAAACCATTTCTTGGCCTATGTTAGATTTCTGGTTAAGAAGGTCAAATGTCCAGTTGCAGCTGCGGCTACACGCAGAAGTGCATGTATAAGATCCATGTTCATACCGAAAGGCAGAGGGCAATGTGACAGGAGGATAGATTTCCCAAAAAGTATTTCTTGTGCCATGGTCTACACCTGATTAATATCTGTATGAAACTGAGACGAAGGAAACTAGTAAAGGGGAACTTTCGCGCCATTCTGTGTGAAAATGGCTCCAGATTAATTATTGCCACAATTAGCGGGAGTTGTCACCGGAGCCAGCATTGTCATGACCGTGGACAGCAAGGAAATGAGATGCCTCGGAGAGACGAAAGCTTAAGTTACGTTGCAAGGTATGCACATTGTGTTGCAAGCTGTTGTGTTGGATCGTCTAGTCGGTGTTGTAGACATGGCACTATGTGTGAAGGCAATCGATCAACTAAGGGGCTGTAGTGAGGGAATCAAGTGATTTTTGATACCTTGGGATGGCAGGAGTAGACAGATTGAGCGGGCAACTAGGATCGTAGACCCCAATCGCTCGGTTGCAGATTCACGTGGACACAATCTGTGACAGTACAACTGGTTATGTACAAGGGGCAGCTATATGTCTGACGAAGTTGGGCTTTGGATTATGTTCAGCTCCGGTAATCATGACTGCTTTCCTGAAGACGGTATAGAAGAATGGTTTTGAAAGTTAACGGGGACACTAGTTTATATATTCATTTCATTCTTGTGGAGTAGGAAGTGGTCACAGTAAAGGATGTGAGATATCATATTGAGGAATATGGATTAACTGTAAATCTAGCAGAGTTCCTAGACGACAGAGCAGATTTGGGATTGAAACTTACAAGATAGAAAAAGAAAACATTTTATTCAAACGAGGAAATATATTACATGAAGTTGGGACTGAATTAACAAAGCGAGAACTGTTCTCCGTCTGAAGGAAGTTGGCGTGACACTATTCTGTTTCTAATAGGCGAAGTATGGCGTGCAATTTATAAAACAGCAGACGGGTACTAACTGGCCGGGGGTGCGCGAGACTGGGGAGGCCTTAAACATGAAAAGAAACGTAATCACGAGAGTGAAAAGGGAGGACAGAACGTAGGAAGAATATTATGGCAGCAGTAGAGAAGGGGGTGTAGTGCACGTAGCCTGGCATTGAGTGTCAGATGCGGAAGATGCAGCCTGGCTAACGAAGAAAATGACTACTCTCATATAAATGTTCTTTAACTGGATGCCACTATGAAAGGGATTACTCTGACCATAGCGTAGGGGCTGAGAGTAATTGGGCTCAAATGTTACTCAGACAACGGTAGCATCGTGGATCAGGTGGGCAGGGACTTGCTATAGGAAAAGTAAGACAAAAGGTGCTGCTAAAATTTTGATAAAACGATGATTTGCACTACTTGCAGACCTGATTTCCAATTGAAAGTGTTTGTCATGCTGGCACCATTAGAAAGGAATAAGGCGGATATAATGACGCGAGTAAAGAAGCACTGGTTGCAGCAGGGAAAGAGTGTGGCTTCTGTATGCTCTATAAAAGAGGTCAATGAGTTGCATGATATGCACTACTTTTAATTGTACCTAGAAAGGGAACTTAACTCATAAGTTTCCAAGGAAAAAGATAGAGGAGGAAGAGGAAAATTGCAGAGAATACCAGTCAATTGGCCCTGCAACGTTTAGACATGGGACAGGAAGAGTATATATGGACAGGAAGAGTATACGATTGGCCATTGATATTGCACTCACGCCACAAATTGTATCTGTCGATGATTATATGTGGACCAGGGAGATTTGCTATATGGAGCGAGATTAAGTATGAGACTAGGTGGGTGATTTTAAAAGTTCTCAAACATTTAAAAAGTATTTTTGGAGATGGCGCTTGTTGCAGATGCTATGGCCTGCTTTTCGGGGAGAAGCTTTCAAAGAGATTCCTTACACATATGGTGTTCGGCATTTCTTCAGGGCGGCATATCGACATTGTTACAAGGGAATAATGGTTAGATATCATCGTACAATCCAGACTGCTGCAGAGAGAATCTACATATCAACCATTGACGTTACTTCTTGCTTCTATATACTTCTGCTTGAACTGGACTAATGTCGGTTAAATCTGAGGTATGCATGCTGCCTTTGAGCAATGGCAGTTGCGCAAGTAGAAACAAAACATTAGGGAGAATTGGGTTTGCTATAAAATTTCCGAATGGGAACATGTGCTTCAATTGCCGTTTGGAGCCATTGAGTTGTCTAATTTGGGCACTGTTCAGCCGGAAGAGAAAGATAGTTACCCATGGATCATCTCTTATAAGGTCTCTGGTGGCTTCCCAGTCCGCCTTTTTATAATATCTCGTTGTTTTGAGCACTGGCTCTTCAGTTTTGGCTCTAGAGTTTACGGCGATTTCGACCATTATCACTGCATAATAAGCGTTCCCGGGTGGGCTGCCAGCATTTGTTATACAATCCCTGGGAAATGTCGTCAGAAACAGATCTAGATTGATTCGTCTTGTACATGCTGGTCAGGAAAACGGGTTGCAAACGTAACCATTTGTGATAGGGAGTGAGATATAGCGAAGCTATGTGTTGTGCTGCCCGCTTAATCTGTGTTAGTAGAGAAATCTAAGCCAGTTTATATATATATATATATATATATATATATATATATATGCATATATAAATAATGTACAAAGTACGTATAAGTAATTGTAAGAAAGAAGTAGCAACAGCTAACAGTGAATAAACTGCAAACACCATGAAATGCACTAAAGCGCAGAAATAGGGAACTCGTGATTTCTGGAAAATCTACAATAATGTAGTAAATATTGGGCAATCGACAATACCCCTCTACCCAACAATCATAAGGTTGTTAGCAGAGCAACTAAGAAAACTAACATGCTTGCCCGTCACTTTGCCTCAAACTTGCTTGGACCCAGAAAGCGATGCCACCCTGATTTTCCTCTGCAGACAGAAATCACGCTAGATGATCAAGCCTTCCCAAGTAAATAATATTTTAAAAACCTAGACAACTCAAAAGCATGTGGACCTGACCTCAATCCAACAGTTCTATTAAACATTCTCCGACGAGGTTGCCACTTTACTTTCTAAAATCTTTAACATATGCCTTAACGAATCTTGCTTTCTAACTGCATCTGTGGTACCAGTTTAAAAAAAAACTCTGGCGAAAGAACTGACCCATTAAATTATCTCCCAATTAGCCTCCTCCGTTTTATCGCCGAAATATTTGAGTTCTTAATTAATCAACTTCTTATTCACCACCTTACAGCTGATAAACTTCACTCAGACCACCAATAGTGATTTAGGCATATTTTCTAACTGTAATTTCTAAATATTTATACCAAGCACTGGATAAGGAAGAGGAGGGAAGGGTAGTTACCCTGTGTATATATTTTTACAGGGTATGGCATGATGGTCTTCCTTGGAAAATAAAATTATGTGTTATTACTGGACAAATGATTGGCATAAGCAGATCCTCCTTTATGAGAGAAGAATCCAGGTTCATCTCGATGAGCGAAGGTCCAAAAATAATATAAATGCAGGTGTATCTCAGGGATCGGTCCTTGGAAGTTTATTTTTTCTGTCATAAATAACTTTCCGGATAAAATTGTCTCTGAGATGGGTATATTGCCGACGATATTACGCTCTATTGCAGGGGAAAACTAATGAGCAGACACCTTAGTTTATGGCCGACATCCTAGAGGAAATCATACATTCTGTAGTGGAATGGGGTCAAAAATAGATAGTAACACCCAACAGTACAAGGATAAATCTCAGTTCAATTAATAGTAACATGAAACCTAGCAACCACCAATAGCTACGCCTATAGATACTTTACCTGAAAGCACTTAGTTCAAGCTCCTTTGTTTAACGTTTACAGAAAACAGGGGTCGGAATAGATACATCGAGATCATTGCTAAGCTGCTGCAAAGAAGGTGATCTCTCTCTACGTGCTAGAAACTTACTTACGCCTTTACGAAGCCACCATTCGCTCCTGCATGGTGTACTGCTATAGGCTGGCGCATCTGCCAATAGTCGCTTCCTCATTGACAGGCTCCAAAAGAGATTCGCCAACCTAATAAGTCCCGAACTGTTATCTAAATTTCAGCCACTCTCCAATCGACGAAATGCTGACTCTCTGCCTGTTTTAATAGTAGTTTCATGGTGGCTGTTCTGAGAAACTACAAACCCTTGTACACCTCGATGAAAATATTCCCGAAAACCCGACAAGCAGCAAAGTACCACCTCTATCAAGTCAAGACCCCTAGATGTAAGAAAGTATTTTACTCTAATAGCTTCTTCTCCAGACCTACAAGACTTTGAAATTCACTTTACATTTCCGGCTTTTCCAATTGCTGAACTCCAACTGTAATATTATCCGATATCTCGCTGCTAAATTACCGACATAGTACCCCTACACCTTAGGTCCCTGATAGTATCCTCCTACAAAAAATTGCAACGTGCCTTGTTTGGGTTTAAAAACAATATATATATATATATATATATATATATATATGTATATATATGTACATATACATACATACATATATATATATGTATATATATATATATATATATATATATATATATATATATAGCAACTTTCAAATGGTAATGTTTCAGGTGATGACGGAATACCTGCAGAAGTATACAAATGTGGAAGCCAACTGTTAATCACGAAACTAAGTGGCCTGTTTTCAATGATATGGGAACTTGGTACTGTGCCACAACTGTTCAAGGACGCGTCAATAATTCACCTGCTTAAGGGCAAAGTAAATAACTGTGAGTGTGAAACCATAGATAATTTTCCTTTGGTCTGTTGCTGGTAAGATTCTAGTGCGTGTAATCCTAAATAGACTGAATGGTTCAACCTGTAAAACTGTGCTCACAGAAACCCAGTGTGGTATTAGTTCAAGCGCAAAACCAAGACTTCTGTGCGGACTGTTCTGTGCTTATGACTGTGCTCTTGTCACCCATAGTCTTGATGACATGCAGAACATCCTCAATAGCCTTTCTGGTGCATGTAAGTCTTCGGTCTAACAATTAACATAAAAAAAACACTGAAATTATTCACCAGCCCAAACCAAACACTACGTCCTATTCACAACCAGTGATATATGTTGACGGTGAATCTTTGAAAACAGTATCTTCTTTTACATACCTTGGCTCTATTTTGTCTGATGATGCAAAATTTGAAAAGGGCATCCAATGTAGAATTAACAAAGCTAGTGAGGCATTTGGTAGGTTGCGACACAGACTCTGGAACAGCCACGACGTGTCTCTAAAAGCAAAGGTGGCAGTCTACCAATATGTTGTTCTGCCTACGCTTCTGTGTGGTTCTTAAACTTGGATCTCGTGCCGCAAGCATATACATCTGCTTTACTCCTTCCGTATGAGATGCCTGCGGTTTATTCGCAATGTTGTGTTCCGAATAGTGAATTACTGGAGAGATGTGAAATCACTGGTATTGAATCATTTTTGATCAGGATACAAATGCGGTGGTTGGGTCATCTTGTAAGAATGGATGACTCAAGAGTTCCTAAGCAACTTTTTCATGAGCAACTGACAAATTCTTGCCGTCCAATAGGGCGTCCCCTGCTTCGTTACAAAGATAAACTAAAAGACAACCTGAAACGTTGTGGAATTTCTCTGAGTTCCTGTGAGAGTGCAGCAGGGGATCGCAGAAAATGGAGGTAGATGTGTTTCCTGGGGACCAAAGAATTTGAACATAACCGCCTTTGTCATAGGCCTTTTATCATCCTAATTTTTAATCGAGTTTTTTTTTTATCACTCGTAAATATATATTTTAATCGACTTTTCATCGATCTTTTTATCATTCGTAACTATATATTTAACTTCCGTGGTTAATTTATCTCCACCTGATGATAATTCAAGAAAGAATCCAAAGCGCTCGTGTGAACCATGGAACATTTGTAAATACCTTCCATCTTGAAGTTAAAACAATCTTACGAAAGATCGAAAAAATGAAAAAAGGAGCATTAAGCAAGGTATCTCTGTTGTTTTTAATAATGTTTGCCTGAATATGTATATATATATATATATATATATATATATATATATATATAAAGTATTGGTTAAAATCATAATACCACTTAAGAAAGAAAACGTTTACGCAGAATACTGAATTTTAATCAAACAAATGGTTGAAATCATTGCCAAAAGGGAGACTATGATGGAAAAAATGAAATCTGCTTCATTCGAAACCTTAACCCTTATCTAATAATTATTTTAAAACAAAACGTTTTCAAATGGTCAAAATGATAAGACCACTTTAATAAAATCGGCTAGTTTTGAAAAAATGAATAGGAAAAGCTTTCTATATTACTAAAAGCAACTTGTTAGTGGATAAAACACATCTTCCTAAATTATAAATGGCAAAAGGGAAACCATTATCAGAGTTAGAGAGAGGAAGGATCTCTTAGCTTATTAGGGGTGGACTCTCCAATAAATCCATCGTAAACGAAGTGAATCGTAGCAAAACGGTCATCACAATTTTTTTTAAAGAAATCTAGATCAACGTGGACACAAAAATAGTCAAGGTTGATCAAAAAAAATAACCCCATCACTGGATCGCCGTATCAGAAAAAAATGTTGAAAAAAAGAACTAAAGTCGATTGAAAAAGTAAACAACAACAGAGTGTAGTCCGAAAACCATCAGAATGCATCTGAAAAGGAAGCGGTTCAATCATTCAAAGTGACTGCAGAAACCACGTCTTCTTGAACAGCACAAAACTAACCGACTTAAATATGCCGCCAAATAGCAGACTTGGGATTAAGAGAAGTGAGAAAACGTAATTTTCTACGATGAGAAAAAGTTTAATCTAGATGGCTCAGATGGATTTCAACACTATTGGCATGCGCACTATATGCTCAGAGAGACTTTTTACACTCGGCATAGTGGAGGAGGGTATTTAATGATCTGGGGTGCTTTCTCGTCAGCTGGGACCCTAAAGTTGCAAGTAATGAAAGGCCGGCAAACATAATTAAAGTACATTCCAATGCTTGAAAATGATTCTATTAGGACTGAAGGTCCACGTCTGTGTGAAACAATTTGAGTGCGATACACACTTCTCGACAAGCACGAGAATACTTTTCCTAAAATAATATAGAATTGTTATATGATCCAGCATGTGCTGCGGATCTCAATCCCATTGAAAATCTTTGGGGATGTATGGCAAAAGAAGTATTCAAGGATGGAACCCAGTATTATTCGATAAAGGAACTTTCTCATTCAGTTTTCAGTACAGGGGATAAAATTCCTTCGCAAATGACGAAAGACTTTGTCGCTAGCTTGGTGAAGAAAATTTTTGAAGTAATTCGTAATAATGGAGGCTATACTAAATACTGATGGCCTTTTTAGTAAGTTATAATTGCCTTTGTTAGATAAATTATCAGTGGTCTTATCATTTTGATCAGGCGTAAATGTGTGTTTTTTAAAAAAATAATTATTATATCAGGGTTAAGTTTTCAAATGAAGCAGATTTCATTTTTTCCATCATATTTTCCCTTTTGGCAATGGTTTCAACCATTTGTTTGATTACAAATTCGATAATATGCGTAAACGCTTACTTTCTTAATAGTCTGATGATGTTGACCAGGACTGTGTGTGTATATATATATATATATATATATATATATATATATATATATATATATATATATATATATATATATATATATAACTATTGACCGTCAAGAATTAAGAAGTAGTCCGCCAATTCGCAAGAGTAAATCTTCAATGTGAGAAACAGTATCGATTAATGCAAGGCCGTTCTATTGCAGATATTCCTACAGTTATCGCTGAATACATTTGTCATGTACTTGATGAAGCGGGCGGAGCCAGGGCTGAATTCCTTGATATGCCCAATGCTTTTGACAAATCTGCTAAGGGAAGTACAATAGTACTGTATAACTGGACGTATACTAAACGTAATGAGATTCGTCGTAACAATAGCATTATGTAGATTGTCATTGATCCACGTATATCCAAGGAATAACATAAATAAAGGATTGCCTCAGCGGTATATCCTTGGGCCAATAGTATCCCTTATATGCATGGAAGGCCTCCATTATAACACTGCCCGACATGTGTATATTTACTGTTGATACGGCGCACTATAACATGCATAGGGGAAGGGATGTACATAAATCTAAGAAAATGGCATAATCGTGAGAAAATGATCCCGGCCCATAGTGGAATTGTGCCGCAAATTGTTGGTCACATTTAATGCATGTTAGAGTATGTTGCTATATTTTTCTAAATACAATACATCTTTACAACCGATTATATACATGACAAAAATTCCTTACTTCCAATTCTTATTTCAATACCTTCGGCCTCACATTTGCTATCTATATAAATTGAAACAAATAAAATGAGGACATCGAGAAACCCGTTCCAAAGGAGGTGTATTCCCTATATCGAGCATGACGCTTACTCACACCTGAAAGTACCTCTACAACTATTCGCCCATAAATTGAGTTTTGTTGCCACAACTCGATTGGTGCATCAGTGCATTTTGGATACCGTCCAAAATATATTTCTATCACATATATCTCACTTTTTCAAATAAGCTCTAAACCCTGTCCCATTGGCGTAGAGTTGCATTTTTTTGCCT